>NC_072780.1:8053482-8263482 GCF_022539595.1 Amphiprion ocellaris
TGTGTGACGCTGCACAGCTGTATGACTGGCTAACAGACAAATTTATTATCCATCTCACTGGCTGACTGCCTGGCCAGCTGTCCTGTGGACTGATCAAGGTGTCTAAGTGGCTGGATAGAGGTTTGCTAACTGAATAGCAGAGAGACTAACTCACTGAGGTGCCTAATAGAGCACAGACTGTTGAAAATGTACAAGAATTCCATTACGCTTCCATTTCATTGTGCATAGAGAGACAGTGAATGCCTACATCTAAGTGCTGCCGCCTGTATCTGTAATAGAATGACTGGATGTGTGAGAGTTTGTGTGTTGTTTCAGGGAGGGGGCCTGTTGCTCCCTACTGTTATACAATACATATTGTATAACAACTGGCAGTGTGTGGGCGGCTCCCGCCATCTGGAGAGATGCAACCCCATATCGTGTCTGAAGCTACACACTGTATGTGTGTTTGTCAGTGCACAGGCTTTTCAGTGTGTTTCTGTCCACCCTGCAGCTAGAAATAGACACAGCATCATCTACAGTAGTTAGGTTCCTGGGTTCATGTACATGACGAATTAAAGGAAGGTAATTGAGTGTGGTCTTGTATACTGTGCAAATACTGTATGTTTTGCTGAGTAAGACTGATTATGATTCATATTATTTTGTTCACTCTCATTAATGTGACAGAGGTGCTTTCGCAGAGATACATGCATAAATAATCGCGTACACATACAGACTGTTCATTATACTGATCTGCTAATGTCCTCTGGGGGTCTGACAGCAGTCAACAGACAGTGAGGACTTCATTATCAGGCTTAGCATGAGACAACGTCTCACTGTTTCACTCCTGGTTCTAGGTTTCCACAGAGATGGACTCAACCAAACAAACAACGTCTTGGAACTCTTCGTCCACAAATAAACAATGACACACTCAGAGGAAGACATACGGTGTGCACACACACACACACACACACACACACACACACACACACACACACACACACACACACACACACACACACACACACACACACACACACACACACACACACACACACACACACGACACATAAGGTGCTGAGAGAATCCACTCCATCAACTCAAAGTCGGTGCTCAACTGTTGCTATGGAGAGGAAAAGCATGGCTTTCTAGTCTATTTTAAGGTAATCGGTGTTACTTTTTTCACTGCACATATCAGAGTCAACCAAAATGTGATAGCAAGCATTGTCACTACACTAAGGCAACTGCTTCTTTTTGCTGATCTGTTATTAATCAGTCTATCAAAATTCAATGAGCACCAAAATGTCAAAACTATGAACTAAATGATTATGATCACAATACAGTAACAATCCTGCTACATCAGAATAAATAATCTTAGCTAAAGCCATATACATGCATGCACACAATTTCACTGAAACCGTCAAACTACAGTTTATGCCGAGACTGTTCCTTGTAACTTGCAGTTCATTTTGTTTACATAAAGTAAATTTGTGGGCATATTTTGCATGTGTGAATCAGTGTGTTTGTTCCTGGATTATTGTCTCAAGGTGAATGTGTAAGATCCACACAGCAAGTGAGGTGTTACATTGCGTCTGTTTTTAGCACAACTTCACACCTCTAGAGGAAATCAGTGCAGCTCACATCCTGCTAGCAGCAGTAGCGAATTCCAGCTTTCTCCTCCTGCAGCTATCCACTGCAGGTAATTACTTCCTTAACATATACTTTGATCTGACAGAACTGTGGTGCTCCTGTGGTTGATGGGTTGATATATTTTCTGCCATGCATTGTTATCATCAAACAGAAGTAAGGGGGAAAGAAGAAACAATTAACGTGCCAAGAAATAATTAACATTCATTTATTTAATTCATTCAAGTACATCCAATTACTTAAGCCCTTAGGTTCTCTTGTTACTTACAATAATTTTATTTCTCCTGTTGTCAGGTAACAACCACCCATGGAGTTGAAAAGCAAGAAAAATGTATAATATGTGGAGTTAAATAGTAAACAAAAATAACTGTCTTTGGTGTGATGTTCTCTGGTGTAAAGAGGAGGAAATGGAACATCTCACAAAATGTTCTTGTTATCTTCACCACTTTGCATTTACAGATGCAGATGCACAGGCACAAATGCTAACCATCACCTGAAACCTTAAACACACCAACCGGCTTAAAAAAAGCATGTTGTCTTCATAAAAACGTCAAAGACATCCCAAATATATATAAACACAGAGAGAATTTATCAGTCACAAACCAGAAACAGTACGAATCACAGGATTTTCAACTTTCTGACAGTCCTTGAAGTGCTCATCTTAAGTTCTGTCAACATAACGAAATGAACAATAATAGTAATATTAATAATAATAACTTTATTCACATAGCACCCTTAAGAACAGCGTTCACCAAGTGCTTTGACAGTTAAAACATGCAAACACAGAGACAATCAAACAAGCTATAGGAGACAAGGCAGAGCAGTCAATTAAAAATAAATAGTAAAAATGATAAGCGCACAACTCAAACAAGGGAACTAGGCAGTTTCAAAATGAAAGAACAAGACCGCGGGTTAAAATTAAAAGTAAAAAAATAGAGAATTAAAGAATCAGAGAGACGACATCACACCAACGAACCAGGCAGCTAAAATTAAAATAAAACAAGAGAGAGCATCTAAAATAAACAGGACATAATACAGAATAAAACACTAAAACTAATTAAAGCTTAAAGTAAACCTAACATACAAGCAAGTCTATAAAAGTGGGTTTTAAGAAGTGATTTAAAAGAAGTTACTGACTCTGTAAGCCTCATCTCCTCCGGCAGGTTGCTCCAAAGTCGAGGTCCTGATGGAGAAAGCTCGGTCACCCTTAGATTTAAGCCTCAACTTTGGAACGACCAAAAGGGATCCACCTGAGGAGCTAAAGCTGCGAGCAGGATGATCACATTCATTTCATTCTACACACTTCATTTTAAAATTTGCCAAAAGTTAACTGTTATCTCTGACTATATTCTGTAAAAAAAAAAACAAAAAAAAAACAATATAGTCGGTGCTTTTCCACTCAAATGTAAAGGAATTAGTTACACAGCTACATCCAACGGTCATGTGACCAAAATGTAGGGGGTTTTCAGCTGAACTGGGCTGAGCTGCAGGCTGTGTTTACGCAGAGCAAATAAGACACACATATGGAAACAAGTCAAACATGTAAGTAGAAAAATATCACAATACAGCATGTAGAGCCACCATTTTTCCCTCACCACTGGGCACTTATTACAAGTTGTACATTTTTTACATTTAATTTTTTTGCGAAATAGGCAATCAAATACATTCAACCTTCATTTTTTAAATTAAAAAAAAAATTATGGCATTATAAATTTGTCATACTCAGTAAAAAAAAATTAGCCCACAGTAAGTAAAATGTGACAGAAGCAAAAATACCCCCAACAAAATAGCTGTTCAGTAACTTCAATAACAAAAACAGGGTCTAGGTGTTGGTGTATTAAGTAAGTAGTCAGACTTGATAGTGTTCTACAGTAGTTATATTATCACTGCATATATACAGATGGAAAGACATCCAGTCTATTGCTGTCTTCAGCCAAAATTAAAGCTAGACCAAACAGATGGGTGTGTGTTACGCTGCATACACACTAGATACAGTTTCACCAAATGTGCAACATACGAGCTGCAAATTGCATTATGAGGTGCCTTCCTCCCACTCACTTCAAAATGTTTTACTAATGAAAGCCAAACTGACGATTGTGATCCATCTACGAGCATATAATCACTCTGTAGTACTCACAGATCTATCTGCAATTTGAGAGTGACGGTCGTTTGTGTGCTGCCACCATCCTGTCTGTTTGCCCTGAGGATTACTGACAGCTTCACACACAAGGACCATTAATGGCCATGGAAAACTAAAAATCTGGGTAACACCCAAGTTCTAGTAGAGCACACAGGAAGACCACCACTGTTGTTACATCATATTTCATCCTCACTACTTCCCTTCGCTCCCTAACCCCAAACAGGAAATAGTTCCTACATAAATCCCTGGGACCCGTGTAATGAGGCATGTACAGTACAAGTGTGTTTGTGTGTGCGCGCCAACAAAAGTGGGTGTGTGTCCAAGTCTTACATGGCTTTCAATCCGTCTCTTATTTAAGACTTCTGCGCAGAATCCCACACATATACACACAGGTCTGAAAAGGTTATGGGAAAGAGCCTTTGGCTGCAATTCGAGCAGGGAGGGAATGAAACGGAGAGGAGAAAAAAAAAACAAGAGAATGCAAGAAAGAGCGTGAACAGCCTGAAAAACATCCACACACTGTATACACATACACATATAAACTGAGCATACTGCTGTTTTATTCATATCAGCTGACAGACAGATTTTGACTTTGCTGTTGTACTACTGCAAATCAGGCTGCTCTGGATTAGACTTGACTAGAGAAGAATTCGACTGTAGAGCCGGAGCCAATGGAAAAATACCAGGGAGGGGACTCATAAATAACTGGACCAATGACAGCTCATATCAATATTGAAGAGGACAGGGAGGACAGAGGAAGCAGTGGTAGAGAAGGAGACATAGAGAGAGAGAGACAGAGTGTGAGAGATATGAGTAAGTTCCCTTGATACTGACAACATTCAGTCAGACTTCTGGAAAAATGCGATGGATTTTTCTTGTTTCAGTGACAGAAACATGAACATGGCCTGCAAGGCAGTTGTGTTCTGTACATATATGTACACAGTTGTAAGCCTACAGTTAATTATGAGTAATAATTCTCCTTATAATATTAGTATTAAAGGAATATTTTTATTATGAACTAATCTGCCGATTACTTCAATCATCGGTTAATTGTTTTGTCTTTTAGGCGTCAGGAAACACTGAAAAATGCCACAATTTTCTAGAGCCAGATTTGTTTTACGTCTTTAAATTAGTTATCCTGTTTACTGTCACAGAAATCAGCTACTGATCAGTTCATGGAATAACAGCGTCAGCTTTAACTTCAAATGCACTAGTTAGTTTGTTAGTTAGTGCAATGTCCAATTCATCAAGCCCTGTCATAAAAACCAAGATATGGGCCGATTTCACTGCCAAAACTACAACCACGATATTCCTCTACTACACTCAGGTATTTATTGGCTCCAGGTATTGATAAGTGACACCATGTGACTCACTAATGTTCTCCATGTAGAACATTTTTCCCAGAAGTCTGCGTGACAGGCAGGGAGGGAAAAGCCGAGAGCACAATTGCTGTCAGCGATAAGCTCTGGATGATAAATGGCGAGGGTGATGGAGGAATATATGTAAAAGTATTTTCCCACCGGTTCCTGCACTACATGTCTGCTGATCAGTCATTATCAGTGGGTGGTATATGGTGTAGTAACAGCCAACATGACCTCTGGTTTATCTGTTACAGCTGCAGTGGTGGTGGGAGGTGTGTGCAGCATGTGTGTGTGTTTTACTGTCACTTTAGATAAGATTGGCAGCTTTTCTTTCTCTTTATAATGCTTAGTTTTTTGTTAAAATAAAACGTTGTTTTGCATCTGATGTTGTAAGATGTGGTTGTAGATGTACAGTATATTGTTAAACCTCAACTTCCTATCTGTCTCTCTGTATCTGCTGTTGTGGAGAAGGGTGGAGCTGTATTAAAAAACGCTAGTGAGGGAGTTGGGACGACGAGCGGCAGTAAATAATGACTGTCTCAATGCACAGGAGATTTTAGTCACCGTAATAGCAGGCTGTAATATGGGCCAAATCTGTCCCCAAGGACAAAACTGGATTAACCAACATCACTCAAATCGCACAAATGCACACACACACGCTGAACTACTGGTTCACAAATCAATCTGACCCTCCTCCCCGCTTATTTAATAGAGAGTATAAAAGAGAAAAAAAAAAAAAACGGAAGGAAGGGCAAGGGAAGATAAGAGTGTGTGTGCAAAAGAGGAATGCGGAGAGAGGAAAAAAGAGATCTAAAGAGGGAAGAGGAGAGAGAGTTGGAGACGGAGCAGAGAAAAGAGGACAGGCGCTTCAATAATTCACAAACCCTTGCTTCATTTAGAATAGAATCGCTGCCCCAACTGGACCTGTGTGCCCTCTACACATGACACATCATCCACAGAATCCATGGCTTGTGTTTACAGTATGAAAGTGTGTGTGTGTGTGTGTGTGTGGATTTGTGTGGGAGCTTGTAAAATTATGCAAAGGAAGACGTGTGATCGTGTGTGCTCTGCCAACTAGCAGACATGGATTTCTATTAAAGGAGTAATGCAGATTCACTATTAGAGCTGCTGCAGTGTGAGAATAGACGGGCTCAGAAACAGACAATACATCTTTATAGAAGTGCTCCTTTCTCCATTCAGGTTTACAGTGAGCTGTTTGTTTGATGCTTGTGTGTGTGTGTGTGTGTGTGTGTGTGTGTGTGTGTGTGTGTGTGTGTGTGTGTGTGTGTGTATGTGTGTGTGTGTGTGTGTGTGTGTGTGTGTGTGTGTGTACGTCCATTTCTAAGTATTTTAGATGTGTGGATTGGAATGTACTGCTCCCAAATACATTCTCCAGCATGACACCTACCCCAGACATGCAGCCAGAGTTGAATAGAACTAGCTTCAGTGATGACATTGAATCAGTCTGGGATTACATAAAGAGACAGAAATACATCAAGGCAGCCGAAACAGACAGAAAAATTTGTGGTATTTTGTTCGAGATGCTTGCCTGGCAAATATCTTGAAATTTGATCTCAGTTTCTATGAACCCAAAGCAGGTTTGAAAGGCATGTGTCGTGTTGTGTAATCATATGTGACTTTTAGTTTCATCATGAAAAATAACCAAGTGCTTCATCAAAATCACTTACTCTATATGTCTTGTTTAAAAATGTGCCAAAATTAAAGCATAACTTGATTCTGTTGAAAACAAAAAACCACAACTGAGAAGTCATGAGTGACTTTCGAGTCAAAAATTCTGGGATTTTTCAGCTGAACTGCAGGCTGTGTAGACAGAGCAGATAGGAGACAAGAGTCGAAATAAATACATAAATAGTAAAATAGTAAGATATCTATAGTTTGTAGAACCATATTTTTTTCCAGGATTGGTATGTGTGGATATTGGGAAAAATATTGTGCCTACATATTGATGGCAGGATGTTTTTTTTTCAAGTTTTGCAAAATGAATAATAAAACTTTTTTGTCTTACTCCACAAAACAGACTTCCCTCTACTTCTAGCCAAGGTTGTGCTGCTTCCATAGAGGTTCAGGATTTTATATTGCAGTGAAAAATGAGTCCACAGTAAGTAAAAATGTAAGAGAAGCAAAAACGGCCTAGGGTTCAGAGGGTAAACTGATAAACAAGAAACAAGTCATGGCGTTAATTTGAATTTTAAGCATCCTCATTTTACTTGGAGTGCAGTATCGTACGTGTGAAGCAACAGAGGTCTATATGTGTGTGTGTGTGTGTGCTTGTGTGTGTGCGCGTGTGTCAGTGCGTACGTGCAGCTGCGACGCATGCTGGTATTTGTAATGATGTACATGTGTGCGAGTGTGTGTGCGCTCATGTCGTTCATGGTGACCTGCAGCAGCAGCCATCTCTGTTATGTAATCCTTGCTGTCAAACGCATTCACACACTCCTCCACACATGCCGACACACACGAACTGTACACACACACACACACACACACACACACACAAACACACACACACGCCAGTGCCTTCAAACAGCTCAGAGGTTATTCTCCAGTCATGGTGAGAAAACTCTGCATGGTATCTCAGCACAATCAGGAACGGAGCGTTTCTCCCTAGCAGGTAAATAACTAACCAGTGTAATTAAGTTAATGGTTCAAGTCTGAGGTCTGCTGTGCTCTCATCACCATTTACACTAACAGTTCTATTATTTTAGGGATGACAGCCTGCATTAATCCATGCACATCTTCTCAGAGGACTTTACATTACAGATGCAGACTTATAATTATGGTATTTTAGAACTATTATAAAAATCTGCTTTTCATAGTAACAGCGATGGCTCTCCATTGTATTCATGACAGTCTAGTAACAGAACAACAATTAAACTGTCCCTTTTCCAGGCAAAAACTCTTCTTTTCACACAAATTTTCCCAGTGTGACATTGTGGCAGTTCTTTCCTCCCTCACTGTTTATGTTCAAGCAGCCACCCACACACTAGTCAACACAACCTACAGTTATGTACAGTGGCAGACTCGCGGCATTGTGCCACGCTCTGATGTGTGCAGCACGTTCCCCATCTAAGGCTATCACAAAACTGGATGAAGTCCCATCAGAGCGCAGCGCAGCGGCACTGAATTATTGCTGAGAGGGCCTGTGCTGTACAAATGCATTTCGTGAAAGGTCTAGGGATTTCAGTCCAACAGAGAAATTTTATTTGGAGGAGAAATTATGAAAATATGTAAAGGACAGTACATCTATCTTCAGGAGCCAAATCATTTGCAGGGAGGTATTGCATGTGCACTTTCGGCTAAACAGATATATAAGGGGACACGTCTAGAGCTGGAATGATTAGTGTAGGAATTGGTTAGTCAGGCATTTCAAAAAGAATTGGCACCATTAAGTATGTGAATCATTTCTCAAAAAACGTCTTCGACATTTGATGGTTTCAGCATCTCATGTGAGAATGTGCTGCTTTACTTTGTTCTATATAATAGTATATTGAATATTTTTGGGTTTGGTCTGTATTTTGGTTGAAATAAACATTTTGAAGACGTCTATTTGAGCTCTAGGGCAGCAGTTCTAAATCTTCTTGACTCACAACCCACACGCACAACAGCACTGGGACAAATAGCGCACAACAACCCATTCAAACACCTTGATCGCTCATGAACTGTATGCAAACAACCTTTCGTCACTATCAAAACCTCTACTGGGAGATGCACTGTGTGCTGACAAGCTGTTCAATGCTTTTTGGTGTCTGAATATTTTCGCATATGATTACTGTCAGCCCCACAGCTAAGCAAGTAGGCGTTAGTGCTGTGAAATGGAGGAATTCGTACGCCTGAATTAGGGGATGTATGTGGCGCTGTCCATAGTACTGAAACGGAGCGGAGGACCTCGAGAAACAGGCAGGCAGAACACTTATTCCACTTTTTCAATCGCTGCTTTCTTTTGGCTCCGTAGTTCAGGGCTCTTTAAGTTTGCTGATGTGTGTTTCATTTCCAAATGCATCTGAAGTTGAACTGGTTTTAGGCTTTCATGTGCATGCACTTCTGAACAAATAACACAATATGAATATTCTGCGTTGTGTTCACCATGAAAATCCACTCTGCAGAAAGTCAGGTTGATATCTGATGGATCTAATGGAGCTGTTTTTTTTTAGTTGATGTTGTTCCTGTCTGATTGTCAGTGGACACACCTCTTGGCCCGAGTCTTGAACTGGGATACTTTTTCTCAGAAGCGATCACTTAATAGTCCTTCCATGTAATTACTGGTTGCAGCTGCTTGGTTAAGTCTAATACTGTGGCGCGAAAGCACCAAAATAAAAAAGCCTTTTTTGTTTGTCTTTTTGTGTCCAATCATGAACTCAGGTGCATGGACATTTCAGCTCTCATAAACATGCTTAATATTCTTTTAGAATTCAATGTATATACCTGCTAGTAATGTTTATAAGAAAACAGTCCCTGGTGTAAAATATATTATTTTTTATTGTAAACCCTCTGAACTCAAAACCTGTTGGCTGGTTAGAATAGAATGTTTGTTTTTTTTAAACTGCCAAAATGACTCCATTTATCCTGGGAAGAAATTGTAAAAGCTGAATGTTTAACTTTCAAACAACCAAATCTAAGCCTACAATTGGAATATTCCCTTAAAATCATTTTAATCAACATTTCTCACTGAAAAATTCTCCCAGAGTAAACTGTTTGCAGCAACCCGAATAAGTAAAACATAAAAACTCTCCTTGGCAAAACCGAGAAGCAACGGATTTTTGGCTAAACTGGGCAAAGCTCCAGGCTGTGTTTACAACTGCACAGATAATAGACAAGTGGAGAAACAAATGAAAAATGTAAAATGTAATAAAATGTCTAAAATATGTACAGGCATCCGTTTTTCTGCAGTACTGGTAACACCTGTGTACAGTTGAAAAAAATGTTGCAGATGTTGATTCAAAGTTTTTCATTCTTTAATGATTTATGGCATTAGAACTGTCAAACTGCACAGATAAGATTTACAGTTCTCTCTACTTCTAGCCAGGGTTGTAGCGCTTCCATACAGGTGCAGGACTTTCTATTGCAACAACGATCCCACAGTGGTGTGACAGAAGCAAGAAACACCCAGAAGCTGCTTATGGAATTATGTTGTGACTCATTCAGGAGTCAGCTTTTTTTAAAACCATTTTTTACTTTTGTTATTTTACATTATGATCTACAATTTCTAATATAAGAATATGATATTTTATCAAACAAAAAAACTGAGAAGTATCTGGTAATGACAAAAAATTGAGTCTTTACTTCACTTTATTTCTTCATATTTCAATAATAACAGGCTAGAGCACCCAAAAAGCACAAGTTTCAGCATTTTTACAGAAGGTCCAGCTGGTAATAGTTGGACTAGCATTTACTCGAAACCTGAACATGTCTCAGGTGGCCATGTTGACTACTGTCTGCTGGCTATCACCCTGAATTATTCCATTGAAATTCCTCAACCAAAGCCCATATGCCATTGTTATACAATTCAGGAAACCACAGGGCCCCAAGTTGACTGTACTCCCCAAAGTGAAGGAAAACTAGTTTAGCTCAATAGGCTATTAGCCTCCACCTCTCCACACATATAAGGATTGAATACAGGAGCATAAGTCTAGAGTACATATAGGAATACTGGTAAGTGGCCATCCATCAGCACTCCCATTCAGACCGAGCCGACAATTTTGTGATGGGTTGGTACAAAGAGCGCTATACAGAGCGAGTGGAATGGTTTGATGTTTTTACAGTCTATAGGAATCCCACAGGAAAACTTTTGTTTGTGTTCCATAGCAGAGATCTTTACTGGAGATAAGCCTGCTCTTGGAGGGAACAAGAGTGATCCTGCTGCCATTGGCAAGTCACCACGGAATATATATATATATATATATATATATATATATATATATATATATATATATATATATATATATATATATATATATATATATATATATATATATATATATATATCACTGTATATATAGAACCACAATCAACTGCACCTGACTGTGTTTTTCAGTGTAATTATCACAGATGGTGGGGGGTCGTGATTGAACGTAGCTGCTCAGGCATCATACAGCATCAAATCAATAGCGTTGTACTTACTTGCCAACCTGTTTGCCAATTTAAAAAGTGTCTGCTTAGCCATGCTGACCATTGGCTGTCACGCTTGAGAATAGCAAAATCAACATCAAATACAGGGGGGGATACAGTATCGGCTAATGTTAACAGCACTGCGGTTAGCGATTAAAGCGAGGGGAGACACGAGGGGGAAGAGAGGGTTTGGAGGGGAAACAAGAGGAAAGTGTGGCAGAGTCAACGACAGCGAGTAAGAGAGAAAAGCAGAGGGGAAACTGACAGACAAATAAGGACACAGAAAGATGAAAGGGAGGAAAAAATGAAAGGAAAGTTGACAAAGAGGTGAAAAAAGAGAACAAGATAACAAAGGCAACAAGGCTCAGAGCCGGAGTAACACAGAGAGAGACAGTGAGATATGGAGAGAAAACGGTAGGTGGGAGTGAGTGGGTGGCGAGAAAGATGGCACTTTATCATACAGCCTAGAGTTGTAAAAGCAATAAACTCTCCATAGGTCTCAGCATAAGGACTTCCCAGGCACCACAAAGGCCATCCCCATTCATCTCACTAAAAGCTGAAGTTGCTGAGCTGGGCTCGACTCCTCCTGGGGAAAAATGTTTGCCATCGTGAACTTCTGACTATTTCAGAACACCCAGGCACATGATCCACAAAAATAGCTGACAATATTAACCGACTTTCTTTGTTGCTTTTGAGCTGAGGGACCATTTGCTCTTTTTCTTTTTGTGTCATGCTATAAAAAGTGAATAAAAGTCTGATTTGGAGCTGCAATTGAAAAACAATTCTTACTGTACCTAATTGCTCTTTTGTGTAGAAATGTAATCTTTAATAGTTAGCAAAACTATATTGCAGTGATTCAGATATAGTCTGCCATGACTTGTATCTACAGACGTTCCATGCATATCGGCCTTGATAACTATGAAAATCAATATACCGTAAAAGCAAAAAAGGAAATCATTAGTTCCAGCGATCATACAGATGACATTTGATCCAAGAAAGTATACACCTACTGCTTGACTGACAGCCAAACCTGTAAATTATCTAATTTGCATGACTTTTCAATCCTGTCTGTAGGTAATTATCATCCTTTGATGTGATCACTCCTGTCAGCTGCCGCCCACCTCGTTCTCATCGCTCCTCTCAATTGTCTATATCTCTTACGGTGCACTTACACCAGAGGTGTGATTGCATTAAGCTGCAGAGAGCGAGGGCATCCCAGGGGCTGCAC
The DNA here is from genome assembly GCF_022539595.1 of Amphiprion ocellaris. NCBI lineage: Eukaryota > Metazoa > Chordata > Actinopteri > Pomacentridae > Amphiprion > Amphiprion ocellaris. The sequence continues at coordinate 8,065,961 of NC_072780.1, forward strand.
TAATGTACAGAACAGAATGTACAGAGTGGCGACTGTGAAGGAGAGCGAGAAAGAGGTTGGAGTAGGGGGGCATCCATTACTATAATCATTTTACCTCACTTGAAAACGTGGCTGTCGGAGCAGGTTGTGTGAAAGGGAGAAGACAGAAACACAGAGAGTGAGGCGAAGAGAGATGAGCGCAGGAAAAAGCCTCTTATGACTGTTAGTAAATCTAAAGCGCAACTTCATTTTTCAACCGTTATTGCTTTCTCACACGAGCACCCAGAGCATCCACACAATAACCAAAGACATTTCAGGGGTATATTAGTGTCCCGGTAGCGCATTTGTAATATCCATGAGGTACCCGGAGACGTGCATTTTAGATGATAGCAATTAACAAGACCAGTCATGGCTCGACAGCAATCGCAGCTTTTAACATTATTCTCTTTTCAGGTTTAAACACACGACCCATAAATCAAACACACTAATTTCACAACCTGCTTACTACCAATGGAGTTTGTTTCACGCTACTATGAATACAATAAATCCCTAAACAAATGCCTCACAAAAGTAATATGTTGCTCCATGCAAACAATGAGGGACATCTTTCAAGGTGGGGGAGGAGGACAGGGAATACCCTGAAGGAATAACATCTAATGCAATCAGATTGCTCTGGCCAATTAGTCAGCACTAGCCCAGCCAGAGATGATGTCAGCCATCATTACTCACTGCTTAATGCTATAAAGCTGAAGAGAATCAAGAGGAAACAAAGAAAAGAGCAACAAAAGTGGGTCCGAGTTAGGACGGACAGAGAATTAGTCACACATAGACAGACTGGCACCCACACAGAACAGAATTACACACGTCTTACTTTCCTAAAATACAACTTTTATCTGCTCTTAAATTAGAAATGTAACAGCAAATGCTTGGAGATATTAAGCCACACAGCATAAAAACAAAGATGCAGGCGTTCACCCTCATTCCCTCACACAGAATGTTCCGGCACATGTATGGTTCATTAGTTATGACCTACAGCAACATGTTTTTTCCACGCCTGTGGGTGAATTGTAGTCAATACCCCACAGCTCCAAATGACATTTTACTTACATATGTATTCAGCATGTTACGGTGTGCAAACTACTTCCCTCTAATATGTCCACACACTGTGCAGTACACACACACATGCAGATGCAGACATGTATAGATGAAAGTATATGCTGTATTAACACAACAAACATGCTGACAAGCAGTCGCAGACTCACACGCTTTTTTGAAAGACACACAGTGATGTTTATCAGAACGCAGTAATGGAGCACAGTGGTTATGCTGACTAGCTGATTAGCTCCTGAGGGGGAGGCCATTGGACCTCTTGTATTATTATAAAGCCTGACTTCAACATCTTCCCTACATAAACAGAATTCTACTGTATGGAACATAATGAGCTGCTGCTGCTGGAGTTTACTATAAAAACAGTTTTTCTACTTCAACTGGTTTTGTCTTTATGATTTATTTTTAAAACACAGACAGCCTTTCCTACCCCTAGAAAGCTCCTTTTATGGTTCCATCAGCTGTATTGTGATATTTCCTTACAAACGTCTTTATAGTGGAACTGTGTTTTGTGAGATTTTTTTACTAAAACTAAAAGAATAGCCTTGGTGGAAACATTAAAAATAAGTTTCCATTCCTCCTGAGAGCATTCAATCTGCTGAGAATATCTCACTTTTCATTCATTCCTACACGCTTCATTTCTCTGCCTCCTCTCCTTTTTTGTAATTCAGCCACAACCAGCAGTCTGGATGAACTCAGTGACACTGGGTAAGGTAATTAACTAATTGTTTAGCATACAGAGACAGCCAAAGTATGTGTGCGTCGGAGAGCGTTTTGTTTTGTGCAGAGCGGTGCCATGACAAGTAAAGACAGCGACACAAAAGGGAGACTGAGCGAGAAACTCGGAAGGGGTGGGTGGAAAAAGAGAAGGAAATGGAGAGGCACAAGGAAAGATGGAAACAAAATCTGTGATGTGCTTTGGTTTAATTAGTTCACCATCCTTGTCTGTCCGCTATAAACTAAAAGCGGATACTTTCATTGTAGGATAAAGTTACCTCATGCTTGGTAATTCCACTAACTTCTCTTTTAATAGCGCTTAGCTCATCCTCTCTTATCTTTTATTTTTCAGTCCTGATCTCCCTCCTTCCTTTCCTTTCAGTCGAGGCAGCTGCTGTTGCAGTTGGCAGTCTCAGGTGTGTGTATATGTGAGAGTGTGTGTTTCCTTTGCTCTCCAAACCCAATTCAATCCTACTATGAGAGCGGGGGCCCAGATCAAATAAAGCAGAGCGCAGGTATTACAAGAAAACAGAGAAGGGGAAATCCATGCTCACACACAGAGAGAGAAGGGATGACCTCTCCATGTACTTAACCCTCTCAAGGCAGCGACGTGCCTCGTGTGCAACATGTTCCTTACTAGAGAGGACCTACCTTCAAAAGGGGAGGCTAAGACAAACACCGCATTTAGTTTAAGTGGAGCACTTTTCCTGATTCTGCTTAAACTTTCTTGGTGTCAGCCTGTGACCAAACCATAGCAGATGTCAAGCAAAATTTCTTTTGTTAGTTTATTTTATATTGAGCATTCAAGGAGCGACACCCGCTGGCATCGCTGGATATCTAAAGGTTCCTGTGAAGCTTTATTACAAAAAAGCAACGCTGGGTTAATTAGTAACTTGACATCTCTGAGATCACTGCGAGTCATTGCTGCAGGGCTGCATTGAATCGAACCATGGGAGAAAGAGTGGGTGGGAGTAATTTCAGTTTCAAATGAAAAAAAGAAAAAAAATCAATCTGTGAAAATTGACTGAATTCATATAAAAGCTGTCAGATTCCCCTTGCAAGACATAAATAAGTTTATACTCCATCTCCTGGCATAGAAAACGTCTTTCAGTTCTGCAATAATAAAATCAAAGTCAAGCCCATTTTGCAAACTTGCCCTGAGGATGATCTGAATTTAAAGTTACAGCCAACTAGTAATGTGAGGAACTTAATGAGTGGATCAACAAAAAGCTTCCGCTACAGCTGACAGAAGGAGGACTTTGTTTCAAATTTGTGTAAAGAGTGTACATTCTGAAAAAAGTAGACATCTGGCAATGAAAACAAGATTTTAAAAATTGACATTTTTTTTAGCCTATAATGTTCTTTTTTTCCATACAAGGCAATGACTTTCCCTAAAGTAAGATCCAAATTAAACAGCTCTTTACAAGAAACTAGTAAAATATATAGAAATGGTTAAGAAGAACTCAAAGTCGAATATACAAATGCCGTGAAAAATGTGCTTTGTCTGCATGTTTACCGAGTCTTTTGGTTACAGTGCTATCTCTTTTCCTTCTGTTGTTTTCCATTACGTGCTAAACTAAACTCAAAGCCAAACAATCCATTTAAATATTTATTTAAAGTCCCACTCTAGTCACTGATTTAACCCTTGAAAACTCCACTCATCTCTAAACCGTTTACAGTAACCAGATTCCGTAAAACACAAAAAATTCCGCCCTCCTTGGTGCATCCGAGAAGCAATGTGTGACTCAACTGTAACCAGCAGTCACATGACAAAAACTCAGAAACTTTTTTGGCTGAACTGCAGGCAGTAGTATTGGTAACACCTGTGGCAACTTGGGGAAAATGTTGCATATTCTGATACCAGGTTTTTCCAATTTTTGTACAATAAATAATGAAACAAATTTAACTTTTGCTTTTGTTATTCGTGGCATTATTATTTTGTCACACTGCAGGAAGGACAACTGAAAATCCCTTCATAGTTGTACTGTTTCTACAGATGTGCAAGACTTTTATATTGCAGTGAAAAATGAGCCAACAATGAGTAGAAATGTCATAGAGGCTGAAAATGCTCAGAAACTGTTCAGCATTCAGAGGGTTAAGTAGCATTTATTGTTTCCCATGCCTGTTTTTCAGCTGGAGTAGGCTCAACATGGACTCACAGTGACAGCATAGGAAGACACAGTAGTGACATCTTAATAACAAAATAAAAAAGGAAGTGCACTGCAGTGTGCAAGTTTAGCTGTTTAGTAACAAGTTTACTGTATTCTGCTGGTGAACTCAGTCTGAGTCATGCAGGATACAACCTCAGGCATGTGTCAAACATTTTAACTCACACTCAGACGATTTATACTCACATATTCTGACTTGCCGTCTTTAACGTCTATATAGCTTTTCCAGACAGTGTCTATATGGCACGCCAGCAGCTATGTGTTAAAGACCACCATTTGCCGCCCAGTCTAATTGTCGGAGCTTTCAGACTGTCACCCTTCCATCTGCTCGTTTCTGAGGGTTTCTGCTCAGAGAAAGGCAACTGTCAAGTGTGAATTTACACAAGACAGAGAAAGCATAAAAAAACAGGAGGGAGTGAAATGTGTAATTTCCATTCAGGAAGACTGATGGCTGAAGAAAGAAAGCGAACAAGAGCGAGAACGAGAGCGACAGAGAGGAAAGAGAGAGAGCAGTTCAAACTCAGAGAAAAAATGTCCAGCTACGATACTTTATATTCAGCATTTTTACTTAATTATCTGCTTTGTTTCATCTGCATCTTACCTTTCCTTTATACTTTCTCTCGGCAGCTCTCCTTACTCCTCACTGCTCCTGTCTGAATTGGTACAACAAGAAATTAATAAACTAATTAGTCTGTACTTCAAACCATACTTGTAGAGTTATGAATCAAGTCCCTCTGCACAGTGAAGTACCTCACAGCAAAATCTAACGAAGCTGTTAGTGAGTCAAGTACAACTGCATGTTGCTGAGGGGCAATAAACAAAACAAAAAAACATTTAGTCAAAATCTAAAGCAGGCACAGTTCAAGTACGATAAGACTCAGAAGACTGCAATGTTTGTCATTTCTTTTGACCTAATTAAACTTCTGAATGTCTTTGGCTTCATTGAAACTGGTGCCAAAAATCCTATCCTTACTATTCTGTCCGGAAATATATCTTCACCGTTAAAATAATTTCCCATCTGAGGCACATTAAGCAGCAGGAGGCAAAGGAGACAGGATTGTTCATAGTAGAGTTTTAAGGGGAGGGCAGTGGAGGAGAGGAGAGGAGAGGAGAGGAGAGGAGAGGAGAGGAGAGGAGAGGAGAGGAGAGGAGAGGAGAGGAGAGGAGAGGAGAGGAGAGGAGAGGAGAGGAGAGGAGAGGAGAGGAGAGGAGAGGAGAGGAGAGGAGAGGAGAGGAGAGGATGTCGATGAGACGAAAGGCCGGGATTGGCTTTCTCACTTCTCTTTCAGTAAAGCCCCTCTATTCACTCTACTATCCCTCATAGGATAGAATGAAGCTTCGACATACAGCTGGTGAGACAGAGATAAAGGACTGGCGGAGGAGCTTCAATAGACACATTGGAGGGCGAGGATACAGAGAGGAGTCAGTTCAGTTGGAGAATGGGTGGAGAGACGACGGGTTAGAGGGAAGAAGGGACGAATTTATGTGAAGACTGAGTGGAAAGGAGTCATGGTGGGAGGGTCAAAGTGAAGAATAAGAAAGAAAACAAAATAAAATCAAACATAAAATCACATGAAAGGAAGGAGTTCAGACAAGCTGTAGTTTATTCTATGGGCCACAGAAACCCACGTACAGCCCACCCAAACACAACTAAGTACCTCGGGTCTTATGACTATGCCGCGTTAGAAGTGTACTGGAGACAAAACTGACATAATTAAAAGAAGAAAAAGAAGAGCCAGGTGAGTCCCATTTGCCATCATGGGTCGCTTCAGGAAATACTGCAGTTTGGTTTTAGTGCATGTTTGTCCAACAGGAATATTACAAATGAAACAAGAGGTGTAAACACGAAGAAGAACAAGCACCTCAGTGTCCCATTATGGTGCATCTCATGTATTTATCTTCTCTAGTTTTACATGAAAGTGCCCAGGAAAATAAAAAAAGGCTGAGTATTATTACTTGGAACTGCAATTTGATGTTGTTTGTAATAACTAATGATGAGTAAGGATGAGAAAGAGACATTTTACATGGTAATATGAACAGAAAAGTTACTGTGGGGCTGCTTTGTTTACTAGCTTTATTATCGGAGGCTGCTGAAGTACAGACAGACGTAAGCACAACAACACAGCACTGATTTATCACCTTTTCATGCTCTGATCAATCGGACAAAATTCCAGCAATCAAATGCTGATTCATAAGTGTTACCATGGCTACCAAATGATCTGGCAGAAAAAAAACCTAGATGCCTCACAGAAGAGATCCCTAACCCCATCACAGAAGACCGTGGTTGACTTTCTACTCATGCAACAAACTGCACCAGAGTCTGTCCCACCACAAGCAAACGCACCATCTTGTTTGACGTAAATCCTACACTTGTACATGAACACCTCGAGTCCTACCTGAGCAGAGGAGGCAGAGCTACTTGGGTGGAGTAGGTGGAGCCTGCTGCTCAGCTGACAACTCACTGGAGCTGCACTTCCTGATGTGAAGTCTGGATCTCTGCACCAACAGGAGGGAAGCGTCCCAGATGTCTGCACCGTCTGTTCACGTCTGTCTGTCTGCAGGTGTAGTCACCATTCACTACAGAGAGACAAAGAGAGAGAGAGACGGAACATTAACATCATCTTCAAAGTGCTCTTTACTCCCTTCTACACATCAGCAGGCAACATTATTACCCTGATATGATTACGGAGATCTCACATATTGCTTTTTCTAGCTCAATTGTTGCTGTATAATAACCTAATTCCATGCTATGCAATTACAATCATCAACTTAACCTTCAGACAAGTGTTTCTTTCCACTAAATGGTTCGCTTTCAGTTTTAACCCGCTGAAAATCAAGCAGTGTTCATTTTTTCTTTTTGCTCCTCTCACATTTTTACTTATGTGGGCTCATTCTCCTGCACCTCTATGGAAACAGCACCATCATTGGCAGAAAGTAGAGAGAACTCAAAAGTGTTTTTTTTTTTTGCAATATAACAAAAAAATGATAAAAGCCTAGAATTACCATGTACAATATTTTTCCAAGTGCCCACAGTTGTTGTTAATACTACATGGTTCAACATACTATAAATATTTTTCTACCAACATTTTTTTTGGTTCCATATCAGCACTGTTTACACAGCCTGCAATTCAACCCAGTTCAGCTAAAAAAGTCCCTACATTTTTACATTTTTGTCATGTGACTGTTGATCACAGTCAAATTCTCAGTTGCTCTGATGAATCTTGTGTAAATCGTTAATTTTTTGTCAATTTTAATTGAGATGTAGAATTAAGTGAATGTAAGAATAGAGTTGATTAATTTTGGTGAATCACACACTAAGCGAGAGAGAAAAACTAATCTTTCAGCACTGAGGTAAACTAAATTAATAAAAGAACACATCAAAACAAACTAACCCACAAAATCACCATTAGTGTGGTGTTAAGCAAGGTATTATGATGCTACAATCAAATTCCAGACTTGTGTTTAGCAGTAACAAGCAATGGCTTTGCACATTCATACTAGTAACGTGTTGGTAGTTACATGTCGATTGCTACCACTGGCTACATGCTAATAACTGACTTTCTTGACACAGTCTTAGGTAAAGTGGACAAACACACAACCATCATCCATGCTAGTGTAACTTGCTCCTTCCTGATCCTCATTTGAGTCAGTAAAACTCGAACCATGTGCATTTGTTGTCTGTGCTTGTGATTTTGTACAGTAACTATCACCCTCTCCCTGCTATTCCCTTTCTCTCTGGTTCTCTTAAGAGTATTCAGTACAAACACCTATGCTATTTATACACTGACGCCCATCAGCATGGCAACCACGCTTTGTTTACCCACATGAGACACTGGTTTGAGGCTTGTGTCCTCTTTTTTTTTTTAACAAAAACATAGCTATTTGGAGCTATTTGGGGCTCTTTCATGAACTTGGCTCACTTTCCGGTGAGGGCAATGTTTCACTTTGACCAAATGCCTCCGGTAAGCTGAGAGCTATTATGATGAAATGGAAAGCTGGTAATAAAAGTAGTACTTTTGTGGAAACAAAAATTAGTTTGTGTTGATTCCCTCATTGTTTGGCTGCTTCATAGCTGACAGAGTTATAAGTAATTTTACACCACGAATGGTTCGTGGTTTTCAAGCACTGATCCACAGTCACCAAATATGGGACATCTGGTTTCGTCATGACAGTTTAACAGCTTTGTAAAGACATTGTTACAACACATTTGTGTCCTGGAATGACTAAAAAAATACTCTCTTCTGCTTTTCTACTGTGCATTTACATTATTCAGGAAAAAAAAATGCTATTTTATGTCCCATACATCAAACACTTACAACCCAGAAACATCTGTTTAGACCTACTGCACAAAGCAGTCAATCTTCAACTACTCAGGTGTCATAATCTCAAGCAAAATACCATCGTTTTTTAAAGCCTCCATGTGTGAAACTGATGCTACATCCACGTTAATACATTGCTGTTTTAAAACACTTACCTTTGGCTACATTCATGCCCAGCGTTGACACTACTCTGCCCTGTAAAACACACTTCTAGAAACACTTCTGACTTTGTTTTAGTTTGAAAACCACAGCATTGTGTTGAGACTTTTGGAAACGATGACGCAGACTCCTGTAAGTCCTATCAGTCACCCCCTGTCCCTTTCCTGATTCGTCACGCCTCTATCAACAACTCCCAATCTGTTTTCCATCACCATGACTGTTTTATACTTGTTAGGTTGAGTCATAGTAGAAGTTGCTTCTGTCTTTTTTCCCTGGTTGGTAGTTGGCAAATAACCCAGTGTTTCTGTGTGCCAGCGTCCAGGAGTGATTTTAGGGTTGAACTAATGGGAGAGTGAGAGATGAGTCTTTGGAGCAACTCCTGTCTTTGGTTTTGAGGACAAATTGCCAATTACCTCAAGTTTTATCTAGTTTTGGACTAACCACCAACTGCATAAACAGAAAAAAATCCTTGAACAAGAACCGTCTACGAATGCTATCTGTGCCAGCCACTAATAGGTGGCTCTCAGTCAGAGATAGTCGCTGTATACTGACCAAAAGTAAACTCACACAACCCACTGCAAACTAAGGATATAGGATTTATTTTTAGGACCGATACAAATGCGGATTCTTGGTATTCAACAAAGGCTGGTAATTAATATTTGGCCCCAATATATATTTGGTATAATATTTTAACAGCATGTGATAACAGAGAACCTGTCATTCAAACTAGGCTTCCTCAATAATAAGGGTGATTATAACTGACTATGTAAAATAGAAATTGGAGTGTTTAAATGAGGACACGCTCCTCTGTTTATGTGGGATAAACTGAGATTGAGTAGTTTGTCTAATGCTGTTACGCCTGCTGTTCGTCACAATTTTTTTTTTACATTTTTCACTATTCTGTCACTTTTATTGTCCATTAAGGTCCAGGCTTGTGTTTCTTGTTCAGTTTTTGCAGTTTCTGCTTGAGAGATTTTGCTGAGACCACACAGTGACAAAAGACAGAGATCAAATCTGAACTAGTGCGTTTACTTTATCAATAGTCAGCAAATAAAGATACCAACACCGACAATCGTAAAAATGTCAAATATCAGCTATGATAATCGGCCAGGGTGATAATCGGTTTATCCCTACTGCCAACCAGGATTTTCTTAGCATGCACACTTTATGGTAGTGAAGGGATTAGCCCTAGAAACACCACAGATCAAACTGACAGCCATGCTCATAACATGTTTGTGTTGTTTTCAGTAATGAACAAAGACATCCCTAGTATTACTGTACTTCCTCCATAGTATTTATTTACAACTAAGCAACCGACTCTCTGCTTCTTTCCAGTGCACATCAATGGTCATATGATATTAGCTTCCAGGCAGGTTAGCATGGAAGGAGATTATTTCTGGCAAAGTCCTAAAACAGAGATCATTTTCATTTTCAGACAACACACTGGAGATAAATTGGTGCTAACTTAACTTTATGATTATGTTGTGGGATGTTCGTGAAAAGGAGTGAGTTAATGTTCCCTGGGCAAATAAAATGAGCCATAGTGCCTAATTTGATGCACAAGCACAGAGAAAAACACTTAGAGCACCCATCCAGTGCACTCCTCTCATTTTCAGCAACCCCGGAGGCTGTTACCAGAGCGACAAAGGCATGTCCCAAGGTCACAGGGCAGAGCTGAGCATTAAGTTGAATGCTGAGACAACGCATCGCCTTGGCAACATAAAATCAGGTCAGCTGATCATGTGACAGCAAGGCCCTGGGGACAGAAACTGATACTAAAGCCCACTTTTTTTCCTTGTTTGTACTGAGTTGACACAAACTTCAACAAATATATACACACATGAACATGCAAGCATGCGAAAGCCGTAAAACACCTGGGGTGCACATGTATGCAGGATCACACACAGGCTCATAAACCCACAACAGCAGAAAAAGTTGCACAAAAAAGACAAAAGAAAACAGAGACACTAAGATGAAACTGATTATACAGTTTCATCAAAGACGACACACTATTTGTCTGACATACTATGAAGAGTCTTTGAGTGTCTCTGAGAGAGTGAACTGTTATCTGTCACAGTCTGGTTGATAAACACAAGATCAGCTCATCATCTGCTTCATAACCCCTGACTTGTGACTGTCATGCTATTTGCGTCAGTGTATGGATACATATATACATTTAAATGGCACTTATCAGGAGATACAGTTGATGTAGCTTTATGCACACTTGACATTTTCAGCACATACACAGTGGATTATTATCTACAATGTCATTCATTTAAGGTTGGATATTAGCTGCACATGGGTTTTCCCCTCAGTTTAATATTCTGAAACTGTCAAAATTTTAATTCAAATCAAACACCCTCTGACAAATAAAGGACATGAATCAGTAAAGACATCCAATCTGATCCTTGTGTGATACTCAGTGCCACATAAAGAGACACATTCTAGCCAACAGCATAGAGCTAATTAAGTTCTTTCACTGGAACTTGTGTTGTAGTGACTACAGTGTACAATAAAAAAAAAAGCTTAACACATTCCTGACCTTCAACCACCAAACTGTGTAGCTATATTTCTCTATTCTATTTATAGCTTCAAGTGTGAAAAGTTTGCAACCTGGACCAAAAACTGACTGCCAACTCTGCAAAGACACACCAGACGTGGTCTAAAATGCTAACATGGACTGATCTAGCCTTAATCCTCTGAACCCCAAAACCCACCAGCAGTTTGAAAACCATGTAATTCTTTTTCAAAAAAATGCAAAAATTATACCATTTATCATAGTCAGAAACTGTATAAATAGAAAGAATTGCCAGATTCTCAACTGCGTCCTCTCTGATGAGCTGTTCCAGCAGGAAAATCTAACCTAAAAATCACTTTAATCTAATGTTTCATTTTAAAATTCACCACAATTTTTTACAAGTTTTAACTAACCAGAGTCTGGAAAAACATTTTTTATTAAATTCTGCACATTTTGGTGCAAGCATGAACCCATTAGTGGCCCAGCTGCAACCAACAGTAACATGGAAAAATTCAGACACTTTTTAGACAAACTGGCTAAAACTGCAGAGCAGATAGGAGATAACGATGGAATGACACTAAAAATATAAATAGTGAAATAAGTATAGTATGTATAGTCACCATTTTTAAAGTATTGGTCCTGTGAACAAAACAAAAAAAATGCTGCACAAGAGAGAGATCTTTCTGCTTCTAGCCACGATTGTGCCGTTTCACAGAGGTGCAGGACTTAATATTGCGGGAAAAAAAAAAGAGTCCATATTAAGTAAAGATGTGACTGGTGCAACAAAAAAAAAGTTCAAATCCTCTTTTAACCTGTCTCCTCACATAAATCAATGTCTGTCTCTGGTCAGTTTGGGGAGGTCAAATCAATATGGGACAGAACTTTCACCTGGATTCACCTTATCCGTCTGCTTCATGTGGTCTAATTGTGGTGTAAAGTTTGCACATAAACACAAATAAACACACGCATACAGCTGCAAGGTTTCCTTCCTACTCAGCAAACTTGGATTCAGTTCCCTGTCTGTTGCAAACGGCACTCGATAATACTGACAGCCTGAGAGTGAGTGTGTGTCTCCATGTGCGCCTAGGAAATTGTGCACTGCCCCTTTCAGTCTCCTTTTCTATTGGTCTCCTGGCTGCTTGGATGGACACACTTGCATGAATCCACACACACACACACACACACACACACACACACACACACACACACACACACACACACACACACACACACACACACACACACACACACACACACACACACACACACACACACACACACACACACACACACACACACACACACACACACACACACACACAGTGAGCACAGCTGTCAGCAGAGAACACAGAGCCATAGGTGTAGCGTACCTGTGTGTGTGTGCGTGTGCGTGTGCGTGTGTGTGTGTGTGTGTGCGTGTGTGTGTGTGTGTGTGAAGACCTCGGAAGTGAGGACAGTTTTGGAAAGCAAGGACACTTTAGGACAGACGTTCAAAGAGCTATTTGAGGGTTGTGATTTGTTCTTTTGTTTGTTTTTTTCTTTAATTCAGGCTAGATTTCTGTTTAGATTAGAGTCAGGGTAAAGGTTGAGGTCAGGTTGGGATTTAGTTGTGATGGTTGAGGTTAAAGTAAGAGGTAAAGGAATGTACGCATTTGACTCAGAAGTGTTCTTACAAAAATAGAAGTAGAAGTGTGTGTGTTTGTGTGTGCAATGAGGAACAGGACAGTATCTGTTGCAGGATTACACCCTGACCTAGCTTGTGTAGCTACTACTTCTGTCATTGACACCAGTGACACTGCTACTAGATAAAAAGGCACTCAGAAAACTAAAATCCTACCTACAGCGTTCTGTCACATTTCATGCCAGTTCAACTCAAGCCTTCACCCATCATTTGCTTCTACATATGTAATTAAATTTTTGGGGGAGGCTAGCAGGGCACTCTCTTCTCCCTTGTGGGCATGTTTGGCTAAGTAAGCATGTCTTTCCTTGTGCTGTTTTTGTACTTCATTTGTATTATTGTAGATGAAAAAAAAAGTTAATAATCCCTGGAATAAAAGGAATGGACCAAATACCAGAAGGCAACTGGCCTCAGATGGGAATTCTCATGAAACTGACTATTGGCCATTCTGCAGAATTGCTACAAATAAGCTGTTTTTTTCTTCTTTTAAATGTGTCATATGAGTAGGCTTCCAAGGACTGAGGAAAGTGCAGCATTGCAAAGTTCTTGGATTGCACAGCAGGTTTTGGGTTCACTGGCTGAACATAACAAGACAAGCAACTAACTGGTCGGCAATAGGATAGGTATTCAAACACAACCCAGTCTGCATCTGTTCGCCTCATTTCATGCATGTAAGAGGTGTAATTATGACGCCAATAACTGGGGTCAAAAAATGTAATGAACACATACAATGACCCATATCTATGCTGTATAACATCAAGATAGCAAGTCCTAATAATAATGCTGCTAATAAAATGTCTACAGAGGAACAGTTCACACCAATGACTGCAGAGCTCACACTCACAGGTTGTTTTTAGACATGAACTGCAGCCCTGAACTTATCTAGACATTACCCAGAGGAGCTTTAAATGAGAATTCAAATATCCGAAACAGCTAGACCCAACAATAAACAGACTTTACACTGCCAGCTCCCTAATACGCAGTCCATGTACCAGTTGACCCATGTGTGAACAGAGTGGGTCATTATCAGGAGAATTCAAAGCAAGTGAGTCAGAGTGTTGATGATGTTTTTATCTTGGTACTGATGCGAAACTGGAAGAATACAAACACCCAAGGGTAAATGAGTAGGGCCATTTACGAGAAGAAGCCCGTGAAAATGTCTAGCTAGAAAGACTTGACAAATTCTGTTGGTTGGATCTGAAGTCTACAACAGCGGATTCAAGGAACGGTAAAAGACCCGGTTTGTCTGTGTAAATTCTGGACAGCAATCAGTGCAGTGGTCAGATGGAACACAGATGGTTTGAGAGAGGAGTGACAGAAGCAATCTCTGTTAAACTGAAACAGCCATCTTTAAACAGAGGAGGGGTCTACGGCATCACTTATCAGGTACTTATAATGCAGTCTTGAAAATTCTCCCTAGAAATTGACCACTATTAACATCTTGAGGTCATCCTTACCTGACAGTTTCACAACTATTCACACTTCAAGGCATGAGAATCTTGGGTCACTAATGAGTCTTAGCCATTAAAGCTTGGAGTGACATTTAGGGAGGTCCCAAGCACAATCCTAAGAGAGAAATAGGGGCCAATAAAGGGAATCATTAACTGATCGATGCTGGCATAAACCTAGGCCTAACTCTTTGTATACATCTGTTTTTTTCATGGAAACATGAAAATAGCTACAACAATTGTTGTCAGATGTTCCACTGGGAAGTAAGATCATTGTCCTAGTTTATTCTGGCCTCACAGCCACTTGCTCACTGGCTTAATGTCAGTAAGACTAATCATAGTCTTTATCTTGGTGCTTCTTTACTAGATAAACTCCCACAATGCCCTCTGCTTGCCAACACAGAAGTGCCTGCTTCCTTGCTACAGTATTACACACAAAGAGGCTCCACCTGGTGGTGCAACCAGATGCTATAGTTAATTTAGGATACTTTAAGAGTGTATTGTATAGGAAAATAGTATTAGATATCATTAGGGACAAAATAAGAAATGACTCAAATAAGGAGGAAAAAAAAGCATCCGTCAGACAGAACACATCTGACACCAACAACCTCCTGTTTTATAACACGTGTGAAAGGACAATAATATATAAAAAAATATATATCTGGAAATGAGAAAATGGCAATAGTGAACGTCTGTGAACAATATATCATTTATTAAGTTTAAAGGAGTGAAATAAAATTCTATCAAGTTATCCTTACAAGCTAAACTGATAACATGTATTTACAGTACTGCTTGTGAACAATTATGTCTGTATTGCTCCGTAAACTGAAACAGAGAAAAGCAGTGGCAGTACAACAGAGGGGGGAAAAAAAGACCCATGGATACAGCGACACATTGAAAGAAACATGAATTGCCTCTTGGTTATGCAACTCACTCACAAACCCTCTGCACTATCACTGTAGGTTAAAGTTCAGCACTCTTAAAAGCTGCCCAAATGGGCTTCCGTGTATCTGAGGATCGAGCTTTTTCCTGCTGATAAACACAGACACATCCCCACTGCCATTCATACAGTATGTATACATGCCCAATCCAACAGCATGCCTAGCAACCTAGATAGCCTGGCAGCTGAAATAGTCAATAACACTCTGACACGTAGATAAGGTAGACTAATGTACAGAGATAAATTAAGAGCAGAACACACCTGCATGTATTTACACAGCTGAGACATCATAAGAGACCTGCTGTCTAGAGAAACAGCATTTGCTCACTGTCTAACTCCTCTTTCTGAGGCCGTCACAAGTGGGGACATTAAGTGAGCATCTCCTGATGTTGTTACACCACTTATAAAATAATAACCGATGTTTAATGCCATGAGATGATAATATTAACAAGGGAATTTTGCAGAAGGCCAATTATCAAGGTTGTGTTTATCATTTTACAAAAGGTCTCTGCTATTAGATTTCAGTATTGACAAATTGTATGTGTCAGAAAAGAATGTTTTCAGGCACTATACACTTGAACCAGAGGATGTGAATGTAGACTAAATTAAATGTAATCAAAACCTTCTTTTTTCACTTGCTGTCCTCCTGTCACTTTGTCTCTTTTCAACCAAAATATTTTCTCTGCTTTCCTTTTATTTCCTTTTTCTATATACTCCCTTCCTTTCCTCGCAGTATTCTCCAGGGCAACACATCACAACATGAAAACATCACAATGACACGTGACAGAGATGTGAGGGAAATAAAATACAGAGCAGAACACACACATACACACTCCACACTGTGTGCTGCATACAAGACAGTGTGTGAAAGACAAAAAAAGGGAAAAGTGAAACAAAACAATCTCAAAAAATCACAGAAAGACCTTCCCCTGCTTCTGTAAGAGGCAAATATGCAAGGTACCATATTTACCTGTGAACATATATGTGTGTGAGGAGCTAACAGGTGTAAGTGAGACTGACGGAGTTCACTAACATCAGAGCACAAGCTGCCACCTGAGGGAATTACTCAGCATTCCTCAGTGGAACAACAGAGGGCCTGGAGATGCAGGAGTTGCAGGGAGCCCAGCTTTGATCGCCTCCCTGAGATCCCAACACCAGGAAAAGGGGAATATGCTGAGAGGGGGGCCTGCAGGGAACACACACACACACACACACACACACACACACACACACACACACACACACACACACACACACACACACACACACACACACACACACACACACACACACACACACACACACACACAAATCTTCAAAGGTGCATGCATGCATGCATGCGCACACACACATTGCATTCTTAGATTGTTCCAAACATTCAAAAGACATATATGCTACCCACGCATGCATAGTAATAATCTACTGCCCTTGGTATCTAGCAATGTAGGAAAATAAGCCCATTTTGGGAGGAGGTGAGGAAAACAACAGAAAAAATTATCTCAAAACAAATTCCAACAAATCCAAAATTTTTCCTCCTGGGACTGTATCCAAAAAATTCCAAATATAAAAAACATGAAAGAGCTTTTATAGACCTCAGCTTGCTTACTGCTAAGAAGTGTATTGCATTACTTTGGAAATCAATGACTAGACCAAGTATTAGCCAGTGGTTGAGACAGATGCTGTCAAAAAAATAACCTGTAGAAAAAATAACTTACATTTTGAAAGACAAGCAACGTATGGGGACCCTTTGTGAAGTACGTCAAAGATCAAGATTTAGCAGACCCTCAGACTGATGAGTGATTGATGGACCATGCAGCTTCTGCACCTGCATTTTTATTTCTGTGTATATTCTCATAGGAATGCATGTGCACTTATGTACTACTATAAGGGCACTTAAGTGCTGATTTTGTTGTGTTATCTTTGAAATAACAGGCAGTAACTGAACTTGCACTAAAGTTTATAGAGGAGAGAAGCAGTTTGTTTGTTTATTTGTTTGCTGTTAGTTTTTTGTCTGTTTGTTTTTTTGTTTTTGTTTTTTTCCTAAAAAAAGCAGCAAAACAATTTGTATTCTATTTTATATACAATGCAAAGATGTTTCCATTGCTGTGAAAAGCAAAATAAAAATATTGTGGGAAAAAAAAAATAATCTACTGCCCTTGATCCTTTTATGAGTCTCACTCACACACAAACACACACACACACTGGAAAACTGTAGAGCCCTCAATGTCATCTTTACACCGTAAATCATACCTCTTCACTTAAACACTCTTCCCAGCACACCAACATAAACTCCATATGCACCAAGGTCGAGAAGTCAAGAAGGTAAATTCAATTAAAAATCTAAATCGGCCAACCAAGCAATTGAAATTAAGTAATGAAGATGCATTTGATGTGAAGTGTGCAAGGATAGTAAACATTCCTAATGTGATAGGATTGCTCCCCAGCACTAATCTCACAGTGAAGGCAGACAGCAGGTACAATGGCCGGATTACGGACGTTCTACACAGTGTTCATGTGAAGGAATACAAGCTGTTGCTGTGAGCAGATTTCATGAGACCTCATTCAACTCTTTGACATAAACTTTTAGTCTGACTCGCCTCCACACTTTCATTACTGTCAGAGCGTGCTGAATGACCAGTCAGCCTCTACTCTTTTTCTTGTCTGTCATGTTTTTTAACTGTGGCAAAAGAGAGTTTCTATTTGATGGTTTAATTGCTTATATAAGTCAAAGTTAAAGTTCAGTGATTGAGGGCAGAAAATATTCAGCAATCATAGCAAATGTTCATGTGGCATCCTTTAGAAAATGAAAAGCAGTGTGAAAATCAAGGTGAGCCATATTTCTGGATCGGAAAAGGGAATGGGCATATCTTTCAATTGTTATCAACACTGAAAGATAAGCTCGAATTAAAACACAATGCTTTTTCTTTTAAAGGCAAAAATAATTTATTAACCAGCACTTGGTGGAGAGGTACAGGGAAGATAAGATGAAGTTTTTGAATGAAACTCGAACAGACATGTCAGAAGCATGTCATGTGCCACAGTACAGTCACACAAAATTACAATAAATAAACCTTATTTGCACATTTTCTTGTTTGAGTGGCGACTGATAGAAACTGGGTCAAAAACAGCTGCAGACAAGAACAGCTACTGGCTGAAAGATTAACTTTGAAGTGGGAAATGCAAATATCTAATTATGAAGGCCTGCAGGCTTCAGTTTCAGTCTTTTAGGTTAACAACTGCCGTCTTCTCATTTGTAATTATTCTTTATGCTAACTGATCAGGATGCACTGATACTGATACTACATTAAGGCAACAAACAGCAGCTTCCTGCTGGTTGAACTGGTAGGCAGAGGAGGAGCAGTGTCAGAGGTTGGGAAATGTTTTTGGGCAAGCAATGATGATAGAAGTAAGGGACACTGCAAACCACGCTGTGCTAAACTGTCAAAAGTGGGAAAGAAAAATAGATCCTGCAATACAAGCAAATTGGTAAAACATCTCAAAACCAACACACTGCAGAGTTCAGAGAGTTTGCCAATGCTAGCAGCAGGAAGCACTGCAGAAGCGAGAGAAAAGGTCCAAAGTCAGGCCACCATCTGTAAATACAACATAAGCTCTGACAGTAGATTGCTCTTGATGACCAGCTCTTATCAGCTGTAGAAAATACAGACTTTCATCGTCTTCTCATCGTACTGGAACCTAAGAATGAACTTCCCAGCTGTCGCCACATCACACGCACGGTACTGCACAAGCTGCACGACTTTCTGAAAAAGCACTTTAACAGCTTGTTGCTGGACATTCTGGCCTTAAGCCACATATATTTGGACTAGAAGTGGCAGCCTAATGTCTCTCATCAGTTTAGCTGCATTGGTGAGGATTTTATTCCACCGAGAGTCGTTCTCCATGCAAAGCGGTTTCAGGGTTTGCACACTAGCTAAGGTGCAATGGATGATATAACAACTCAATGTTAGAACTATAATTTTATTATTAGCTACTCAAATTTGTACTCAGTACTTGGATTGACAAAAAGTGGCATCGGTGCATCCCTACTGGCTAAGTTGTTTTTCAGCGATGGAAAAGAATTATCCTTAAAACAAAATAAATATTACAAATGGGAAAAAAACTTGCCATAACTGTGCTTTGATTGTACAGACAAACTGAAGTGCACAGTAGAAGAGTGCGTACATGGCCGGCCCTTAGGGCTGCGCTGACATTGTGCTGACACTCTCATACTGTAACCCTGAGCTGGTTGGGAAAGCTTTGTGACTGGATAAACAACATTTCTTTTTTCATAGAAAAACCTGTTTAACACTGTCACAGCTAAAGCACAGAAAACACATCAATTAAAAAGAATTGTGCTTTGGTGCACATATTTGCATTTATCTGTCATGCATTAAGTACTTTAATATCCGTCTCTGGTCACTGAGGAGAGTGAGACAACTTTAAGGAAATAGTAGTTATTATGGGGTTCACAACACGACCTTAGGAAGTCACCAGCATACGTCAGGAAGCACCGCGGCTGTGGCAGGTTCCTGCTGGCAGCACAGGTGCTCGCATCCACACACTAAACACACACACACTGATGCACAGTGTGGCCAGGACACTGCAGATACCCCCTCCTATCCCCCCTGATATGCATAACTACACACACAAAGATGCACACACACACACACACACACACACACACACACACACACTGCACACACACATACAAAGTGCAGGTGCTCACACTGCCCCACCAGCTGTCCCTTGAAATGACCAAGACAGAAAGGACAAAGGAACAGAGAGACTACAAGAAAGAGGACTGAGCAGACGCCAGCACTGACAGGCGTGTGTACTATATGTGTGGGCATGTGTGTGTGTGTGTGTGTGAGTGTGTGTTAGGCCATGGCTCACTTCCAACATACTGCACTGCCCTTAACCCAAATAAGGTCTGGTTATCTTTGTTTAACCTTGACTGCTAGTGCAGTGTGTATATTTATAATGCATATGTGCATTAGTGTTTATGTGTGTTTGTATACAATGCCCTTTGGTGACCTCTGGGAAGGTGTGAATTCAACAGAGAGTAAAGGCTCATTTGCAAAAGCAAAATCATCAAAAAAACAGGCCCAGGTCAAAGACATAAAAATAGTGGCTCCTTCAGAAGTTTAAATGTGGAACTTAAGTAACTTTGAGGATAATGTGGTGCTTCGGGTCAGCGTGGTCGATTCTTGTGACTTCAGGTTATGTCATTGTCGAGTCTTGTCAGCTGCATGACACATCATAAAAAGTTGTTCTCGCTCGCTGCTACAAAAGACTGACAATCAGTTATATAACCAAGGTGACAGGGTCAGAGTAGCGAACACAGCGAGGCCACACCCTGCCTGGCTGTTAGCATTCCATAGTGAGCTGCACTGTCAATACTTGACACGCTGGAGATGTACAGCACTGCTGTCCTGGCTCCAGAGGCTAGGCTCAAACATGTCTAGTGTGACATCTCTCCCTGCAGCTGCACACAAATGGACAACATCCCAAGTACTACTATTATAAGAATAAAACAGTAAAGGACAAAAAACAACTTAAGTAGTTATATGAGCAATTACAGCAAAGACAAAATTGTAAGTAAAATGTTGCTTCTCTAGCTGCCTTTTTGTTTTTAATTCTCTCATTGGGACTTACAAAGAAGCAAATGGACAATGGCTCATTTTAAAATGCAATGTGTACTTTCCTTTTGTAAGGCGCTAATCTGCTGTCCTTAACTCCTCTTACAGGGTGCGTACTGTTACGACAAGGGAACCCATTGCTCAAATACTTCTGCGGTGTTAGGACTAAATGCTGCTCTATTTTTAAAGATGACAGCTACCTTGAGGTGACATGATAACCGATGAGACACTTTGTCACCCTTTACGGTAGAGCCAGCGATACTAATCCAATACAGTGTTTGTCAAATTCAGCGAATATTTCCTCACAGTCCACTAGATGTCTGCTCTGTGTGAATGCTGAAAAAAATATTCTGATGTTTGTGGAGTCATGTCTCTGTAAATGGGAAAGAAGCACAGTAGCATGGGATGATGCACACGACAATATTCCAGCATGTCTTGTTTGTGCTCGTGCACACTCATGCTCAAGCACAGGAGAGGTGAAAAGCGGGCAGTGGGTATGAGTTGGATAATAAATCTTGCACATGATAACTATCTCAATATGCTAACTAGCTAAAAATCAGCACAAGCCACACCACAAGCCAGCTGTAAACCCCAAAACCTGCTACATGTTTGAAAGGCATGTAATCTTTAAAAAAAAAAAAATTCTCCAAAATGACACCATTTATTAGAGCCAACAGAAAGAATGATATAATTTTCAGCCTCGCCGTTGGGAAATTTAACCACATTTAAGATTTAAAATGAGTTTATTCTATATGTCTCCTTTAAAAATTGTCTAAAATGCACCATTTGCAATAACTAGATGACATAAAAAACTAAAAATTCTGTTTTCCTTAGTGCAACTGTGACAGTATTAGTGATTCAGCTGTGCCAGACAGTCACATAACCAAAAATTGGCAAATCTTTACTTGAACTGCAGGCTGTGTAAAATTAGAGCAGATATTAGACAAGGATGGAGATAAATAAAATATGTTAGTGGCAAAATGTCCTTAATATGTAGAGTCCGCTTAGATACATTTTGTACTTGTTGTTCCCAGGTTGTTGGGGCTTTTTTTTGTAATTTCAAAAAAATAACTAAGAAAAGAAATTCAGCTTTTGTTGCTTATTTTTAATGGTTACATTATAATTATCACACTGCACAGAGGGCATTTCTGAGTTTGTTGTACTTTTAGCCATGAGTGTACTGCTTCCATAGAGGTGCAGGACTTTATACTGCTGTGAAAAATGAGCCCACAGTGAGTGATATTGTGACAAAAGCAAAAAAAATCCCCAGAAACTGCTTGGGGTTACATAAAAATAACTTATTCTGAAGACTGTATGCCCTTCTGCAACCTCTCTATACATTGCAGAATACAACACGGTATAGCTTACACACAGGGGAGGCATGTAGAAGCCTGCTGCCCAGCTACATAGAGTATTATATTGTGTTCTTGTCAAGTACAATAGTGCAGTAGCTTGTGGCAGCTTGTTAGACTGGGCGTTAGTCACAGGGATGGGCACCGTGGGGCTACAAACTGCTACAAGGTCATACTGAGATTACATTGTTGGAGGGGCCAACAAATAAAATGCACAGTCACTCAAACTCATACAGCCCTTGTCCAACAGGGATTGTATTTAGCTGATGATGGCTACTTCTAAGCAAATTTCCACACCTAAATTCCTTGCGACACAGGCACAGAAAAAGTTGGAATGTTGACTTTTCTCCAGCTCATCTTACTTTGTCTTTTAACAACTTAACTTTCATATAACTAACACATTTGGCTCTTACATTCTGTCAGTATTTGCATCAAAATCCCAAAGTCCAATCCAGGGAATCACTGCCAACGAAGCCAGCAGCAGAACTAAAGGTTTAAATGAGGGCAGGGATTCTGGAGTGACTGAATCTGCCTTTCTATACAGACAAAAAAAAAAAAAAAGAAAGGATTTGTGCATTAGGAAGTAGATACACACACAGAAACACACACGGGGTAGTCTCAGGTCAGGGAGTTCTAAGTGCATTCTCTTTTGACACATACTGTACCAAAACCCCTCTCTCTCACACTCCGCTTAACACTGGTACTCTACACACACATGGTGCGTACACACTGACACACACAGGAGTGCCCCGAGTGTCTATACATGATTAAAAGACTGAAAGTGGGGCAGGCACACAGTTCTGGCTCTGTGAAATTACTGCAGTTCCTTTTAGGCTACCTCAACACACACACACACACACACACACTAACATCCAGCCAATTCTATGTCCAGTAAGTGTGCTCGGATACATGCACACAATCGCACGTCTGCAACCCACATAGCTTTGGTTCAATAATTGAGTGATTCCCCCGATGAAGCAGCAGCGGAAAGCAGAGCAAAATACCCAACCACTTACTGGTGCTGGCCAGACCAGAGATGACCTTTTTTTCTAAAAAAATAAATAAAAAAATAAATCAGTCTTTCCCTTCTATTCATTTCCCCTCTGAAATGATGTTTTCCTGATCCTCTGCATTGGACATGATGGTGGTTCTAATTATTTTATGACCGTATCTGAGAACCCAAACATGAGGCATTAAGCTCCCCAACAAGGGCTCAGTGGGTGTCTACAAAAGTGGGCAAGGATTTTTATGTGAAATCAGCTTTTAATGTAAAAATCACAGGTAACTTTGGTAATTTTAATAGTTTTAAATGAATCAGGTTTCACTGTTCAGCGTTGCATATTTTAGGAACAGCTTACACAAAGCTTTTCGGCAGCGCACAAATTAAAGGATCAATTTAAAGGATTAAATAAAACATCCAGGGGAATTGAAAGGCATCATTAGAGTGAAATCAGTGGCCATAATGCTTGCCTTGCTGTTGATACGTAATTGTAAAATGCTGCGTGCTGAGATATTATTTGGAAACAGCATAGTCGTACACAGAAGATCTCCGGTTTGCTCCCAGCGTGGGCCTGGGATCTTTCTGTGTGGAGTTTGCAGGTTTTCCCTGTACATGTGTGGGTTTTCACAGGGTACTCCAGCTTCCTCCCACAGTCCAAAAACATGCTGAGGTTAATTGGTGTTTCTAAACTGTCCATAGGTGTGAATGTGAGTGTGCTTGTTTGTCTCTGTGTGTAGCCCTGTGATAGACTGGTGACTTGTCCAGGTGTTCCTTGCCTTCACCCCAAGTCAGCTGGGATAGACTCCAGCTGCCCCATGACCATAATGAGGACAGTTAATGGATAGATGGATAGTCTAATACTCATTAGAAAATTATGCAATTGCAGTGCATCGCTGTGATATTCTGTGCAAGAGTAGACTTTATTTTCTTTTTTTAAAACTCAATCTCCACTGTTACAGGATCATCTGAGCATTTGATTTGTGACCTCTGAATTTTTCCTAGAAAACATCTGCAAATTTTCTGAGCACTATAAATAGGTCTCAGGGAATTCAGATGCCAGAGTGCGTTCGCAGCACTCTAAACTGCAAACATATTATCTGCTTCAACAAATCAATCCTTTTATTTGGATATCTAACGGAAAGGAGGCAACAGTCAAAACCTAACCCTTGGTGTGATTCCTAAATTGTTACTTCAGGCATTGCGCAAGTACTCAGTGCAGATTATACTTCTGTATTTGATACTACATAAATAATATATATTGCCTTAAAAGTGAATAGTTCCAATTTTTTTGACAGACGAAAGATTTCCACTATCAAATATCAGTAATTAAACATAGAATTTGGAACAAAGCAATTCAATTAACTTCAGTAGCCTTTCCTCTGTGCCCAAAACAGAACTCAACAATCCTTAATTAAACCCCAGATATCTCTTACAAGATGGTCAGACACAGACATATTTTAGGCAGATCCAGCTCATACTTAGTCATGTACAAATGTTAGGAATCAGGCTGGAATTGTGTTATGACTCATTGTACCTTGGTCTGGGAGACACAGCTGAAAAGACTTCCAATATATTCAGCTACACAGACCTGAAAGAAGAAGAACCCAAGAATAACTGTAGTACTTAAACTGAATTAAATTTACATTTGCATGATTTACAAATACTAAATTTAATATGAGCCACACGTACTATGAGAAAACATTTTTGGTTGTTGTTTATTATCTGCTATATCTCTCATAGAGAAAAAAAGTCTCACGGCTTCATCATATTTTTCAGTTAATCAAGGAATTATGTCTTAAATGTATGCTCTACAGTTGGGAGCAATTGATATGAGTTGTGTTTGGTGGAGGAAACAAGAAAAAGGAACACTAGAGTTCAGATTACAAATCTCTCACTGTGTGCAAAGTCGTACTTTTAAAGAAACTAAACAACCTAAGCTGAGCCATATCTGGTCATAATTTCTTTGTTGGTCTTGTGGGGCTTACAAACAAAAAACATATAAATGAGTACAGGACACAAGCTTACTACTTTTACGAGGCATTATGAAACTGTGCCTCAGCTTTAAAAGATTAGAAGTAAACAACAACAATATAAAGCCTACAAATCTCTTCTCCAAAGCTGGAGCAGAGAGGACTGAGTAGTATTACTATTGGTGGACTCTAATCATGTGTTGCGCTTGGCAAAACACACTTAGGACAGAGAAAAACCTTTGCAAAAAAGTTCAAATAGAGACCTGCAAATCCAGCAGCTTCTTAGCAGCCTTGTGCAAGTTTTCCGAGAATTAGATCATAGGCCAGGAGAGGGGAATTGGGCTTCTATGTTGTGATTTGGGGACCAAAAGAACACTTTTGCAACATTAATCTTTGTACTTGTGATGTGTCCAGCTTTTTTGATTGATCATTCTGTTTGAAAACAGGTGCCTCTGTTTCAACATCATCACCAGATAACCAGAAAAAAAAGATGCAACGCCATAAATGATCAGTTCCAAGAGAAGCTTTTCTGAAACACAGCTAGCCTGTGGGTCATGCTGATAAAGCAGACACTTGTTGCAGGTCTGCAGATTCAAACATGATCATACTTCACATTAAAGACGTACGTTCAAGCTCACATGCAATTAATGTGCTTGTAAATGCATTTTATAAACAAGCATACATAGCAAACAATGCTAAAGCTGACATTTATTTTGGTATTTTGTGATTTTTCAAACACATTAAGCTCTTATTAAGGGTAAAGGCTGCAGTATCTCTCTGAATAGACAGACACTGAGCAGTATTATGCTGTACAGTGCTATAAAAAGTATGCACCCCCTTTCTTTTTGTTTCTCTTTAACATTGATTCATGGTCAATATAATTTTGATTTTTGGACAAGAATTTAAAAAAGACACATGAAAACAGATTTCTGCAGAGCAATGTCAATTATTTTAAAATATGAAATGTAAAATCAGTGATTGCATAAATAGTAGTAGTAGGTTCATGTGATTCCACACAGGTGAAGCCAAATGGTG
The DNA here is from genome assembly GCF_022539595.1 of Amphiprion ocellaris. Classification (NCBI taxonomy): domain Eukaryota; kingdom Metazoa; phylum Chordata; class Actinopteri; family Pomacentridae; genus Amphiprion; species Amphiprion ocellaris. Next base: position 8,091,990 of record NC_072780.1, read on the forward strand.
CTAGAAGTCACACAGAGAAATTGAGATCATCTAAGTGCACCGAATGATTCATCGGTGAATCAGTACTCCTGACTATAGCTGAACACCAAAAAAAAAAAAAAAAAAAACACTCCAAGAAACACTGTTCAAAGGTTATTAAAAAGCATAAGTTGGGATAGAAACAAGAACATTTCCAAATCACTGAATACCAACTGGGGTAGCTAAATTCATCATTAAAAATGGGGGCAGCAAGGTGGCTAACACCCAGTTTTGAATCTTGGTCTGGGGTTTTTCTGTGGAGTTTTCATGTGCTAAATGGGTAAATTGGTGATTCTAAATTGTCTGTAGGTGTGAACGTGAGTGTGCCTGGTTGTCTGTCTCTCTGTCCAATGATGGACTGACAACCTGTCCAGGGTGTACCCTGTCTTCACCCTAAGTCAGCTGGGACAGACACCAGTTGAACTTGAAAACAGCTGTTAAATCACAATTTCTGTGTAACCTCACAGAGCTTAAGCAGTTTTACAAATTTCAGTAGCCAGATGTGCAAGGCTGATTGAGACCTCTCTACAGGTTCAATGCTGGAATTGCAGCTAAAGGTTGAAAAGGGGTGAAAATGTATCCAATTACTTATATAGCATTTTATATTTTTAATTCATTGACATTACTTTGTAGAACTCAGTTTTCACTTCGACATGAACAAGTCTTTTTTCATAAATTGCTGTCAGAAAAGCCTGATTAAATTCATATTAAGTCAATGTTGAAAAGTTACAAAAAGACAAAACTTCCAAGGGGTGAAGAATAGTTTTTATAGGCACTGCAATTTAGCAATTTTCTTAGTGATCCTTAACATCTGTATTTCCCTTCCTGTCAATATATTGGCATTACCAAGACAACCAAATACAAACACCAGCAATTGTAACTATGCAGCAAGACAGTCTTAGCTGACTCACAGTTTGCAATCTTAGTGACCAATGCCTCCTCAAACCTTTAATGTACTGCCCACATCCAAAACAAAACACTTGCCTAGTGTTCATGTACTATAACAGGCTTATGTTATGTTTCTCTTACACGGATACAAACATCTTGTTAGACAAAGCTATGAATAGTTATGAATAGCAGCCATCACATACCAGCAAATGTGTGTGATGCAAACAACAAGCGGCAAACCTGTCAGGAAACCACAACTGAATCATGGTGAGAAATGGCTGTAATCTGGCTGTAGCTCTAAAAACACACTCTTACTGACAGGATGGTTCTTAAAAATCTCACTAGAAACATGCTGATCAGCACTGAAGAGTATAAGCAGTCTGCTGTGGGTCTGTTGGGGTCTTACATGTGCTTCTTAGCTGAACACAGTATAAAAAACATGCTGTTCTACATTAGTGGTAGCTGTTATGACAGGTGTATTTTGTTCAAGTTCGATGTCCTGAGAAAACATGAATTTTGCATGCTTTAACTCATAATGACCTGTCCCTTGACCCAAATGCACACACGAATTCTGTTGCCCCTCCCCAACACACCAGTCCTCTCACTGAGGGAACAGTGTTTTGGTATCCATGAAATGCCTCCTAAAAGGTGTACACTACCTCTGTACTCTCGCCCCCACACTTTCAGTCTACAGTTAGGTAGCGTGTCCTGTCAGGTTGCAAATGCACTCAGCTATCCATCTCAGGCAGCCTCACTAAAGGTAGTGTGGGGGCAAATAGCTAGCAGAGCTAATGGCATGTCATGTAGGATTAAACCAAGCTGACTGGGCACTCGCATCAAAAACCAAAGCACTGCTGGACTAACAGAGAAAGGGGGGCTAGACAACATCTTTTCACTCAAAAAAAAAATAATCTTTTACGGATTTTGAAGCTAATTAGAAGTGAGAAGTTCGATAGGAGGAGGGGAGTTCCAATCTTCTGTACAGACAGCAATAGTAGGAACCCATTCAGAAACTGCCTTGCTGTGGGAAATATCGTTTTAAGACTTGCAGAACACATCAACGATAACACAGTGTAGTAAATGCAGCATGGAAACTCATAATTGTTTTATCTGTGTAGCAGTGCGGTGGCATTTATAGGGCACGCTATTAGAGGGAAATAGTAGAGAGCACAGAAGCAATGTCAACGACCGACAATAAAGGTTAACTCCAGTAAAAGTTATTAGCAGGGCCCTTAATCACTGTTATGATCTTATACCTCTTCACAACGCCTACAGAACTAAATGGAAACATCAACGTTCAAGAGCAACTTAGCCTTTGCATTAAAGCCTCATTTAAAGGGATCTAACTACAGGGTGAAGCTTCCACATTCACATTGTCTGTAGCTTTATTGCTCTCAGACTGTTCTTACATGTATCTTTTTATATTACGTGCTACTATCATACATTTTGGTTCTTTATTGGTTAAGAAATTAGACGCCAAGTTTCCAAGAAGGCAAGTTCCTCAGCTCACCATCATGAGATACCTACTTATCATATGATAATGACGACGATGATTCCAAAACCACCTAATACTTTAACTATGGCCTACAGAGATCTGACATCTGGGAAGTTAAAAAAGTTCCCGTAAGAGCAATTAAGGTTATAGAATGTACAGAAGACAGAGTTATTTTGATCTGTTGAGGATGCCTAGTAATTTCCCATTAGGTCAACTTTCTTCTCCTACCGCAGGTATTTCCCGTGGGCAAGCCCCTGCGGATGGGTGTGTACTCTTGCTAAAGCACAGCTGCACTGAGTGTGTTTGTGAGTGTGCTGTACGCTCATGCAAATATGTGCTACGAATGTGTAAATGATGTAACTCCCATGTGAACCTTGCAAATGTGTGAGATCCATGTGAGTCATAAGGTTGTGCATGGACACGTCTCTTGATTGTGCATTAGGGGTTTGATTGCATGAGCGTGGCTCTCTTGTGCATTACTCTAAACAACGTGCGCACCTAGGGCAGGTATGACACTGAGCCCCATGTGTACACTGTTGCAGCTGATAGTAAATGACAGTGTCAGAGGACCGGGCCTGGCCTGGCCACACTGAAACCTCACATTAACCTCATTTATCTGTGCTGTAGCTCATCACCTGACACGACTACACAGTCATTTACTGATGAATATGCTGCCAAAAAAAATGCAGCATGCAGAAAAACATGCTCACGCACTAATACTTGTAATGAATGTACATGTACACAGAAATATACAGTCATGAAAATGTCTAGATGGAAATAGACACTATAAACATCTATGTATAATGTATACAGCTTCTGAATAGCACAAAACAGTAATTTTCAAAATTGCATCATAAATTATTTTTAAATGTCAACTTGTGGACAAGATTATACTGAAAAGAATGACCTGTAAAAAGGAAAATCTTCTTTATAAAACACCGAGTGAAAAAGTGCAGGATGATGTTGACTTCTCTCTATTGTATCAGTGTGATGCCATACACAACACTAGAAAGAAATTAATTCTGTAGGTATATTCTGCTGTAATTGTCTTGCACAGTGCTTTTGTCACCACACTTGAAGCAGGAGTGATGCCACCATCTTACAACATGTCTGTGTAATTTATAGCTCCAATTAAGTCGCCTCTCCTCAGCCAATAATGCATACAACCCACTTAGTTTCAAGGGATGCTTTGGTGCTCATCAAGCAACAACAGTGGGCCACTGGAGTAATTTTGCGAAAACATATTATCAAAGATTCTGTTGTAGGCCAGTGAGAGAAAATAGAGCAAGATACCCTTTCCAAAGAGGTCCTGATACTGTAATTGGTGACGGACTCCCGGGGATCAATGGCAGGTGAAAAGCATCCTGGCTCACTCGACTTTATCTCTCATGCAGTGTTTTAGCACACCTACTTGACTGTTATAGCCAAATGTCCCTGTTCCAGTGTCAGGAGCTTACTACATACTGTAGCGAATGGAAGGGCCAGGAATAATAGCCAGTCAACCAGGCAGCCAGCCATGTATCCAGAGAGCTTGTCAGCTAGCTATCCTTCAGCCAAGCCTCCAGTTAAATGTCCAGACAGATGAGACTGATCCACAGCCAGCAAGCCAGCCATCCAGTAAAAAAGGTGAACTGGCCAAGCCATAACTAGCAGCCAGACAGACAGAGGAAGAAGGCCAGGAATCCAGCCACGCATTCAGAAACTTGCTCTATTCAAACCACACCACAGTTGTGTCAGAGAGGAAATAGTTTCAGCCTTACAGACACCGTTTTAAATATTGCTTGTGGTTTAGCTGCATAGGCCTGTCTCAACCTGTCATACGGTGCTCACCCATGTATGGCACTGACCATATGGTGACCCAAGTCCTTTGGTTCCATGTACCGATGCATTGTCAGAAAGAGGATGGAGAGAGCAATTAGCCCTGGAAAGACTGGAATTCAAGCCTTCATTACACATGCCACATCCCAAACCATGAATGAAATTACATGTTTTAGGATGCACTGCACTGAACCTGTCCGTACTGCCATGTGCTGTGTCTTGACACCAGCATCCTAAGAAGTAAACAGTAGTAAGGGGAAAGCAAAGTTTTGCCAACAACAACATTGGTGGAGGGTGGGTTATGGTATTCCAGGGATTGTTTCTATCACTGGCCATTTTCCTGTTATTGAATTCCTCTCACTCAGTGCATATCCTTCTGGCTCAGTCTTAAGTCATTGTTGATACCCACACACCCACCTTGCAGCTAAAGATACGGGGGGTGTGCTCCCAACAATGAGGGTAGAGGTACTGGTACAATTAGACGTACGTGAACAGTCACTTTTAAACTGAAATGCACATTTCTTTCAGATTAATCATAACACAGTGGGTCATTTTTGTGACCAGACACATTCAATTCCAGCATAAAGCTTCAGCTACCTCTTAACATACTTAAGGCTGCAAATTTCAAAGAACTGACTCTGAAGAAAAGGGTTAAATTACAAAGACACCACTGAAGAGAGCAAGGTTGCAGGACAGATTTAAAGCGAATGACTGTACTTTTGAAGACGTGAACCGAATGAACACAAAAAGTAGCTTGCAAGAAAAGACTCAAATGTACTGTGTAATTGAAAATAGGAAAATTCTCTGAGGTTTTCTGACCATGAGGCAAAATTTTTGTTTATTCAGCTGTCTGGGATACATTTTGTGATTGTTGAGGCTAAACAGGATGAGGGCTACAAAGGTTTTTGGACATTGATGCTAATGTGGAACATCTATTAGTAGGGATTTCCTAATCAAAGCCTTTTTGCTGCTGTTCCAATCTGAGTCATTTGATATTTAACATCTGTCGATCCAGTCTGTTACAATTTTTCTAGCTAACACACACTTCCACCAGGAGCAGCCTCCTTCTGCTTAATACTGTAACAACCACAAGAGGCAGTCACTTGGACTACAGGCAGTTCTGTGACTGTTGTTATTCATCAAGAAAGGAGTTGTACTTGAAGTAGTCGCTGCTGGGCTCTGGAGGAGCTTTGATTTTACATGCTTTCCGTCGACAGCGCCCAAACTAAGTAAGAAATTCTTAATTCTCCAGGAATCCTGTGCTATGTCAGCCCACTGCACTCTGCAGACATAAGTGTGTTCAATATGAGAGGTAATGTGACCATCAATGCAGCAGACTGAGGTGTAAATATAGTAGTATGTATTGAACTGTGCAATGTTCATTTTTAAAGTCCACACTGGCCATGCAGAAACCATGAACTGGCCTTAAATGGGGGCGGCACCATGTGGAAAGAAGCCTCTTCTGTCATCATTCAGCTGCTGAAATTTTGACAGTTGTCTGACCAAAGCTTACTTTGAAAAGTGTGAAATAACACATTCGAATATCAGATTCACCCAAGTTAAACCAAATGTGTTTTTTTTTTCTATATGGGCTGTTTTCTATGAGCAAAGTTCTCTCACAGTTGGTGTCATTCATTTCATTCTAGGAAGCTAAAATAATGATCAATCTTAGATAAATTTGCAGCCCAAGTTAGTTGTTACATTTATATCTTAATCTTTACGCAGACAATACCTGTGAATGTAATATTAATGTGCAGATAATATAAATCATTACAGTTGTGCTCCAATATATGTACATGACCCCAATTTCTAGTATTCTGCTTTCATCTCTCTCCCTTATCACTATCTAACTGGCTGTGTCCCAGGTTGTCAGCTTATCCCTGTCCCAAGCCTGCAGCTCTATGGGGAAGAGAGGAGTCTGCAGGAGCTGTCTGCCTGCCAGTCAGTGTCAACTCCCCTCTGTAATCCTCTACTGCCTCTGATAAGGACAAGCAAGAAGAGAAGAGAAGAGAAGAGAAGAGAAGAGAAGAGAAGAGAAGAGAAGAGAAGAGAAGAGAAGAGAAGAGAAGAGAAGAGAAGAGAAGAGAAGAGAAGAGAAGAGAAGAGACTGAAGTAATATGTAAAAGAGAAAACTACAGAGGCAGAAATGTACATGCAACTAAATGTTTTTTGAAGTGTGGAGATGAGTGCAAACATTATTTAGAGACTAGAGTAACAATTTAAGCACCAAAACCAGATTCCAATCCCTCCAGCAGAGATGCGGTTTTGTCACTGAGCAAGTCACAGCTGAAAGAGCTTTGAGAAACTGCCCTATTATGGACTACATAATGCAAGACAAAGTAATTCAAACCACATTGGAATTTCCAGTAAAGAGTGAACTGTTATCAGTCAGGTTCTCCCTCATTTATCCTGACCCTCAAATGGCCGATGCCTGAAACCGTTCCCTCTCTGCCAGCCTTTGCTCCCCACATGATCAAATATGAATCAAAGCAAAGAGATCACAGGAGGAGCATGCTGAATTAACTATAGCATGATGACTTACACGAGGTATCACTTTTGATGTATAGCTCGCACACAGTAATAATCTTTCCAGGGAGAGTTTATGAAACAGCTCAGAGGATCTTACTCATTTCATGAGTTGCTTAGTTTCAAATTGATGCCGGAATTCAAATTTGTAGCTCAAATGATTGCAATTTTCCTACAGTAACACTCATTTAGACACTAGACACAGTAGAGTTCAGTCCAATTCAGTCTTTTACGGCAACTTGTCTGGCATATAGACAACTGTATATCATGTCAGCAACACTGGCAGCCATTACAGAGCCAAAGGCAACACACGGCTGAACTAAGTCCCAAAGCCAGCTTCCCTTTTTCACATGGTTATTGAGCCATGCGGCGGCTTATCGACCAACAGTGTAACACAAGTTTGTAGGATGGCTTCAGTCCTCCCTCCCCTTACTTCTCTTCCTCTATCTCTCTCTCTCTCTCATTCAGACACCATTTTGGTCATTCAGAAGATTGGTATTGATTAGCTTGCCACTTCAAAATAAAGACGGTAAGCACAGAAACAAGGTCACAACAGACAAGGCAAATGTATACATGCACTCATTTCCAATGAAAGCAGAACAGCGACGAACATGTCTAATATAATTATATATATATTTTTTTTTTAAAAATACTCACTGAAGCTCCAACTAATGTACTTGTCAAGTTCACAAGAGGTCTCCTTGACATTTATATTATCAACAACCTTTTTTTTTTCATTCTTTATACATGAATTGCAGATTTAAGTGCCTGCCATTGGATTCAATACAAACAATAGACTAAGAAGCACAGGACTGCACACTAAGCAATAGAAACACATGATAACAAATGGTGGAATGTTCTTTCACACAAAATACAAAAAAAAGCGCTCATTGATCCCCTGTAAAGGCGAAACACTGTGTGTGAGTGTGTCCTTTCTCTTGTGTGCATGCATGTGTACTCTGTGCACTCATGAATAGAGGAGGATAAAAGGAAAAGCTGAAAAGGTCTGAGCACACTGCATGGTTCAACTAGACAGCTCAATCTCTTGATCTGCCCCCATCCCCGCCCACCACTCTTTACTTTTTCAAAATCATTTTTCTCACACACTCTTCTTCTGTTTTGGTCCCACTCACTGCTCCCCGCACTGTTTTTTTTTCCTTCTTTTTTCAATTCTCCTCCTTCGATTGCGCACTTCCTACATTGTTGTCATAAAGCTCCATTTCTAAACAACACTGCGCCTTTTCTCTCGCTGTAGCTCATGGGCAGCTTCTAGCATAAAAGGAGACAACCGGGGATTAACATGTGACAGCAGTCTGGTGTGAATGCAGCAAAGAGGGGTTGACATCATTTTAATTATCCCACATCAAACAAGAAAATGTTTGCGTGTACAAGTGGCATGAGATCAGACAGAAAAGCATGCGGTAAAGCGACGGGAGAGCAACGTCTGATCGATACGCTGAGCATTGTGGCTTGCTGAAACTCATATCCTTTACCCTGTAATTTGTGTGAAAAACCATTCATATGCATGTTTTTTGTCTTTTTTTGGAATATAAATTTTAAAAGCTGTCATTTCTGAAAACAGAGTGGGGGCAGCTACATATTTTTCTGTGCACGTTTACTTTATTATAGCAAGTGTCTGTGTTTGGTTACAGCATGTTTGCCCGACATGTACACTAGAGTCTGCAGTTTGGGCTCTTGTAACAAATAAAAAGAGAGTTTTTTACTGTAATAGTGTTGTTGTCGACATATTAGTTGATGCAGTATCATTTAAATACATGTTAAGGTCTATTATCTTTATCGTCTGCCGCACCACCAAGATCAGGCAGAGGACATCACAAAATTTTTCAAGATAAGTGTGACGAAGTTTACCCAAACAGATGAAGTTTATATGTCAGGTCATTTGTGTAAAGATTATTTCATATTTCAAGAGGTGGGTCCACATATATGCACAGCACCTACCCCTGAGGTGTATATCTTGTCAAAGTTATTCTGTACACAAATGTTAAGTATAAATATCATTCCAGCTAATTTCTCTACAAATACACACAGACACCTGTTTCACACACTGTTTGATCTATCTGACCCTCCCACCCATCACTCACTCTGCCCATATTTGCAGAGTATAGAGCCATTTCTGTCGCTTTTATTCATTCAGCCGTGAAATCTCCACCCAATCATTACCTGAAATCTCTCACTGTCTCCCTCTCTAAACAACACACTCTCACTAATACACAATTTCCCTCTTGTCCCTGACACAGGCAGCAAATTCCAAAGACAAAAGAAGACACTCTAGCATGATCTAGCAGATGTGTGTATTCATGTACGTTTTGACCGTGTGGATCCATGTGCACATATGGCTCTGACAAATGAGCCAAGCTCAGTTAAATGGCTTGTGATTAGGACACATTGGCTTCTAATTGCCTCTCATTACCATTTGAAAGTGAGTGGCAGCTGGAATCAAAGGCTATGGTGGCAGTGGTAAAGTGCATGTGTGCGAGAGTGTGTGTGTTTTTGTGTGTGTGTGTGTGTTTTTGTGTGTGTGTGTGTGTGTGTGTGTGGTAGGCGGGTGGGTGGAACAGCACGTCTGATTCGCACTGGCATGACTGCACAAAAGAGCACTACAGTTTGGTCTTTCCTCTCACGGTTGCCCTCATAACTAAGGCTTTGCTTTGGGAAATTTGCAATATACTGAACCTGCTCCTCTTATGGACGTAATCAAAAGCTGTGCTGCGTCAATCTGAAACTCCTTGAAACTCCGACTCCAACTACTCCCTCTACTGTTCCTTCTCAGTCCTTGGTATGCCCAAAACAACTCGTGTTTCATTGTGAGTTGTGGACACTCAGCACCTGGTTAATCCTTCCCTCCCCACCTCAATCCCCACCAGACCCTCTGTTTACGTACGCTTTCAAAGCCTATCTTCACCCTCCACCCTTTGTTAACATATCTCCTCTCATCATGCACCATCCTTGAGTCTTCCAGTCGTAAGTTGTCAAACCCCATCCTGAAAGTGTTGAGTTTAACTTTTGTACCACCTCAACCCTGAAAGTCCTTTTCTAAAATCCCAGAGTGTACTATCATAGCACCAACGCTGCCTTATTTAAATTCACGGTGCAGCTGACTTTGGCCCATGCTCCACTCTCCACTCTTCTCAGCCGAACTATAGCACAGACTGTCCTTAGAACCATCTAAAAACAAGCATTGTCTCCTGGAATGACCAATTCTGTGCACCAGTGGATGAACTCTTAAGCACAGTATCAGCATTAATAAAAATTTTAAAAAAAACCTTTGCATGGCATCCCACAGGGATTAATGCCAGGTCCCATTTGTTTTATTAACCTCCCCGCCATCATTACACATGAAGGCCTTCCTGGTTACAGAGATGATGCTGATCTGTGCATTTCCAACTACCTCTCTACTCGTAATAAAATTTTGATTTAGCGATAAAAGAATCCACAAAATGATCTTAATATATCTTTGATTACATCTAACTCTCTCTGTTTTCTACCATTTACCAAACTGACCTTGATTTGTAAAAACACCCTGTATAAGACTAAAAAAATACCCAACAGTTAACAAAGAACAGATGTGTATTCAGGGATTATTTTTATATTGCCATTTCAATGAATATATAGGCTATTCACATCACTGAACATGAAAGATCACTCCAGCATGATCTGTGAAAAAATAGGCCAGTTTTTCATTCATTACCAACCGCAAAATGAAATGATAAAAAGAAAAAAATCTACTTTCAGGCAAAACTCTTACACACTACAGTAACTCTATTCAAAATATCAGTGTTAAAAGAGCTGCTTTATAACAACCACAGGAGACCACATAAGATTATTTTTCATTTCTGTACAGATGGATCCCTTTAACCCTAGTCATGGGCAGTGCAGATAACATCTTAATTCTGCTAAACAGATTTATCCCAAAAGAAAACTCTCGGTGTTGTAATTAGTTTGCATCTCATACACAACTGGCTTTTGTCCAATGTACTGATAGTGAAAAACACCATGATCCATGCTAGTGCACAAGACCTATGGACAACGGCAGACTTAAATTGCCTTCACAACAGCGTTTTCTCCACATAAAACTGTCTAAAAATGCTGAACATCCTGTGGTGATGTTTACTGTAGAATGAAAAATGTGTTTACTGGATAGAGCCACAGCAATCAATTCAATTAATCAGTCACTCACTCCCATAGCCTTAAAAGTTTCTGCTCACATCCTTCACAGAGAACGAAGCTCCCCAACGGTAGCAATTTCTGTTAGAATTATATTGACTGGAGATCCCTTGTAACAACAGTGGAGAAACAGAGATGTCCAAAACCTAACCATAAAATCAACACAGGACCCGAGGGAGGCATTTTTTAAGTGAGCTGTATGGACTATTAAGGCACTCCAATGCACTTTAAACACTGCAACTGTTTCCTAACACAGAGTGTTGCAAGCGAGAGAATCACAAAGCAGCAGGAACAAAACTATAATTACCGCCTTGCAGTTGTGTGCCTCCATCAAGCTACAGTTTACATCCATGTCTGTCCAGGCTCTCATAATATATGTAGAGGAGACTTTGAAGTCCATTGAGAGAAACAATTAGAAAATCAGAGCCAAATTTCTTTGTGTGTTCCCATGCTTGGCCTATAAAGCTGATTCTGAGAGGACACAAAGCTGTTGCCGTGACAGTAGACAAAGTTTCAAATATAGATGTTGCTGCAAATAAGCAACAAATTCTAAAAATGTTCATTGTTCATGGGTCACACTGACATCTTCAAAACAGGAGCACAAAAGATCTATACAGTCAGAACAGTTGCATGGTGGCCACCTACGATCAGTGTCACCAATTCAGCATTCAATCAAATGCAAAATATGGTCACAGTCTCTCCTTCTGTAGCCAAGTTATTGTGTCAAATAAGAGACGATAAATGTTTCTGGAGAACATTATGATGATGCCACAGCGAAGATGACCTTTGACCTTTTGGATAGTAAACATCATCACTTTATCATTTTATCAAATTAGACATTAGTATGAAAATTTGTCAGAATATGCTATGACCAAAAATGTGTTCTGTGAGGTCAACTGAGAGGCGAACTTAGACCACCAAATTGGAATCAGCTCATGATTTAACACAATTTAACGAAAAAATTCTCTCATGGCGTTCCGGTGATACTGCTTTCACAAGAACGAGACAGACGTACAGATGGACATCCTGAAGACATAATACCTCTAGCTATGGTTGCCGCCAGCACAGAGGCTCTAACCAGTGACTATCTACCAGTAAATGTTTTTTACAAGAGCCATATTATTATATATAACATAAATACTGTCTTGGCAGATATGTAGAATTTCAAGAATTGGATCAAGATTTTAGTGAAAAAACACCTTTGAGCTCTGTGAAATGTTAATGAAACCCTCCAGAACACTAATATAATGTGCAGGTATTGTTCTGGAATTTTGGAATTCGTGCTGCATTTCCCCATGTGTTTAAAGCAATACTTTTAATAGCATATTTGAAAAGCACTGGATTAACAGTATGATAAGGGGTGAAGAGGTAACTTACATTAAGTTGCCACTATGTTAGGTACGCATTTGAAACATAATGCAATCAAAGACAACAGCTCTGCCATAAATTCTACTTTTGTTAAGCTTCTACATATTCCATTTTTGTGGACATCTAAAATGTGACTACGGACAAGTGACCATATTTGGTAACGTCCACACACATTAAATATGTGATTGCTGAAAAAAGATGGACTTGCGGCTCAGGTCTCTTCCATATTTGCAGTCAAAACATCAAAACTAACCACGGTTAGTTGACGAAACTCACACATTTTACGGTTGAGTAGTCATCTAAGTGATGATATATACATTTCTTGGAATGTTTTTTATCCCTAACAGGCAAGGAACCATATATGGTAACGCCACTGACCTTGAATTTCAACATGAAAATTTTAAATTTTGAAAAATATCACAAAAGTAAAAAAGTCTTATGTCCTCCAATAACACTCTAGGTTTGAAATTTTGAATTTCAAAGGATTTCAATGAGTGTCCTTTAAAGGGTTAAGAAGCTGGTGGTGGTGTACTGGACTGCATTACATTCAAAAGAGTTCCTAAAATGTTGTTCACCCCATTAACATCCATGAGAGTGTATTGGATTGCATTAGACTTCACGTGTACCTAATAAAGTGGATACAATGTATTAAGTCTCGTTAAAAAATTACTTTAAGCTGCAAACATAACTCAGACACACCAACATTTCTGTGTTTGTTGTGTGCAATGGAAACTTAACACTTCTGATATGCATATATTTTTATGGTAGTTTATATTTCCTATATTCCTGGTATTGGTTTAAGGGTATAGCTAAGTGAAAATTATCCAAATAATTTTCAATATAAGATTATAAAGTCAAATTTAGTTCAATATTCAGTGTGTAGTAGATTTAGAACATGTCCAAAGTGTGACTTTCACACTAGTAGGATCTCATGTATATTTAAAACCACTGCTAACAAATATCCTAAACGGCAACCTTTGTAATTTGCTGTGTATGATTTCACATTGTGCTTTTAATTTGAAATCAATCATCCCTATTTCAGTTGTATTACTACTAAATGCTGTCATACTTTGAGTTTGGCTTTCTGCTGACATGTGTGCAGTATTCATGCAGTCATTGCATACTTCAGACATGAGAAGGCACATAATCAACAAGTAGAGCATGGCAACGGCAGACTGATTTCTTTTTTAAAGCTGGAAATTCACACAGACACCATGAGAGAAAAAGGGGAACATCTAAAAGTGTAAACAAGTGCTGCTGGTGGAGGAGAAGTGTGCAGCTTTTACACCTCCTGCAGCTACTTTCCTGTCAGTCCACTCATTTTGGATGCCGTATTAAATTCATAATGTGAGTGAAAGCATAGGCTACCACTTGGGACGCATAGCCTTACCCTGCTCCGAGGTGTAAACAGAGTAAAAATAGCCTGCTATCACAGGCTTCCCTACAGTCCCGTTATATAATGGTCCAAGCTAGGATGAATGACATCACGGGTAGTCCAGCAATCACAAACCGTATGTCCTTTACAACCAGCTGCCAATGTAGAACACAGTGGAGTAACCTATATGCAACAATAAAACGCCTTTAACCCACATGCATAACACACGCAACTACGTTTTAGCTCATTTACACGGACTGTGCTCAGTAGTTGTTCGCCTCTTTCCTCGTGTGGAGAAAAAACACTTCCGCGATGGTGAAACGTAGATAAAAATGTAATTCTTGCCTTTGACAGTCCATGTCAGTCGGGAAAGAGTTGAAAAGAACACACAAGCGACACATTTCAGCCGTGTGCGACAATGTTCGGCGCTGAGAAAGCAAAGACCAAAAATGTTTGAGGTCGAGTGGCGCAGTTAGTGGAAGTAGCATCGCTCTGCCCGACACCAACTCGCCCGGCGGACGCGCTCCTCGCTCGGTCACATTCCAGCCGAAGCCCCGCTCCCGTTTCGGGGCGTTAAAACTACACTTCGCGTTCGCGTTTCGACATGACAAGCACACACGGCTGAACCCCGTGTCCCCCCGGTGCTGTTTGGGCACTTATAAAACATGTTAGAGTGCGTAAGTAAACATTTTTTTCCAAAAGGCTTTGAAGTAAACCAGAGCGCCACCCTTTTCCCAGTTCTTCCAGCCATTTTTTTTTAAACCTACCCAGAAAACGCAAGAGAGAGATAGGAAAAGTGACACGGCTTGAGGCAATGACAGGCTGGTGGAAGAGGCTGTGGAGAAATAGTTTTGTGTGACTTACTGCGGGGTGTTTAGCGGGCTGCTGAGTTTGTGTGTCTCCTTGTTGCCAGGGCTCCCCTGCTCTGCTCCGGCGTTGACGGTGGAAGCGTCTCCCCTCCTAATGATGTCTGCAGCGCGCAGCTAATAGCGCTCTGCCCCCACCTCCACAGAGACAGCAGAGAGAGAGACAGCGAGAGAGAGCAGAGGCAAGTTCAGAAACGGAGCAGTTTGTAAGCTACTCATGCAAAAATATGAGAGGGGCTCAGATGGAGCAGAGCAAACTGAATTACAAGAGAAGTTCACTGACGGTGCCAGGGCGTGGGAATGCGCAGTACATGAGTTCAAGCAGTTTTTCTTGCACAGTTGCACAAGCCGGGCTCCATTTCTAACAGCAAATGTGCGTGTTTATGCATCTATTTGGTTTAATTTTTATTCACTCTAATAGTATTTACGTCAGCTTCAGGTTTTATATTCAAGTTCAAGGTGCAGTTGTGCATTCAGATGCAATTAAATCATCACTCCGGCTAGACTTTAGGAGCTCTGAAAACATTCTGGGAAAGTTCTGCCAATTTCATTTCAAGTTTTTATTATTTTTTTCTATTATTAAGTTTGTTTCTAGTTACTAGAATGGCCTTCTTTAAAGTTTTATTAAGACTTTTCTCCTAAAAATGATCTCACAACATTTGCCAAAGGTTGCATTAAGAACACCCGTCCTTTGTCATCATTATGGAAATATTTTATGTAGGAATGTTCTGTAATTTTGGGCTGCACAGTGGATCAGTGGTTAGCACTGTCTCCCTGCAGCCAGAAGATCCCTGGTTCGCATCCCGGCCTGAGATCTTTCTGCGTGGAGTTTGCATGTTCTCCCTGTGCATGCGTTTTCTGCGGGTACTCTGGCTTCCTCTCGCAGTCCAAAAACATGCTGAGGTTAGTGGTGATCCTAAATTGTCTGTAGGTGTGAATGTGAGTGTGATTGTTTGTCTCTATGTGTGGCCCTGTGATAGACTGGTGTCCTGTCCAGGGTGTGCCCTGCCTTCACCCTAAGTCAGCTTGGATAGACTCCAGCCCACCCATGACCCTAACGAGGCGTATAAGTGATATATAGATAATGGATGGAGTTCCATAATTTGTTACCTCAATAACATCCTCAGAATATTTCAGGCAAAATGTTCTATTTTTGTTAGTATGTCAAATTACAGGAATGTATAAAAAAACGCATTCTGTCTTCTAACATAACATCTTGCCAAAATTTTTTGAATGTTGGTTTCTTCTTTTATCATGTGACGTAATCTAACATCATCCAAATTAAAGTTCCAATAAACATTTTCTGTCTTAAAATATTCTGAGACAGTTCTGCAAAATTCAAATCATGTTTTTATATGGAAGTTCTTTTTCAGTTACCAGAACGTTCTCTAAAGAATTTTCTCTAAAAATGTTCATATAACATCTGTCAAATGTTGCATTGAAAACGTCCTCATTTGCTATAATTGTGGGAATGTTCAATGTAAGAATAAATAGTTCTACTTTTGTAAATATATCAAATTACAGGAACGTTACATTTAAAAAACACATTTTGTCTTCTGAGGCCTCAATAACATCAAATATTTTGCAAATGTTAATTGGAGAATGTTCTCCTTTTGTTATCATGTAACCTAATCCTACAACATCCTCTGAATGTTCCAGTTAAAATGTTCTGTCTCGTACGAATATTATTTACAATAAAAAAATATCCTTAATACCTTCTTTGAACATTAGATTAAAATGTTTTCTTGAGAACATCATTAGAACACTGACGTTCTAAGTTGGAAATACTCAAACATGGCGTTGTGAACATGTTCACAAGGTTAAAAAAAAAATTAAAAAAATCACCAGAAGGGGTCTTTAAACCTAAATAAGAAAAGAGACAACACACTATTTTAAAAATACATTTCATAAAATTTTATTCTAATAGACTTAGGCCTACTGTAAGATATTTGGAGTTTACCCACTAGTTTCTTTCCAGATGAGGATTTTATGAACGCATCACCCATTTATAAAATTAAATACACTGTAAAAGTAGCTCCACCTTTACAATCTACAACATGAAGATGCTGCCTGTCAGTGCTTTAATAATACAATATGAATTACTGTAATACTGGCAGGACCATAACACCTACTTTGACCTCCCTTTACTTTAACTACATTTATTCTACAGCACTTTTATGCAGCTTAGGGTTAGTGAGTTAGTGAGTATTTCATAATTTATTTAAGTTAAATGCATGAATATGGCAGTGGTGAGTGCAGGAAACAAGGGAAAGTGTCATAGCAGTGAATGACAGATGAAAAAAAGGAATGAATATTATATGAATGTAACTAATATTAACAACTCAACCCTATAAAGAATAATGCCTATGGAGAGTGGATGCAGTTTTTGAGAATGAAAAAACAAAGCCTTAAAGAGAAAAACATAGAAAGTAAGTAACCGAGTGATTATTAAAGATGTTTTTCAAAATATAGTTAATTTGTGAAACACAAGCCGCTGTTGTTTATGCCATGAAGTCAGGCCTACGTTCGATATCACATGCCGAGGAGACTAAATCATGTTTGTAATTGGTTGCACATGAAACCTTTGACTTTTCTCCAAAGGCCACAAGGTCATGGCAGGCGTCTGAGACAGAGAGTTCAGGATCTCAGAGAGAATCTGTCCTGCTGAAGGCGGTGCCTGACAGTCAGCTGACAGTGACACGGTGGAAAATCCTCAGCTGCCGATAGCAACTGTTTTCACGTACACACAAACAAACATAAACACAATCATGGATTGTAGTAGAAAACATGTGGATTGCAGATTTTTGTGTAGTCATGTCATGATTAACTACAACTCAAATGAAGCTCGTAAATTCAACTGGATCTGTTTTAAAATGTTTTCTTGACGTTGTGTGTTAGTATGCATGAAGGAAACATGTTGTATAAAGCACAACAGTGACTTAACCTTCGTGTCGTCCTGCGGGTCAAAATTGACCCGTTTTAAAGTTTGAAAGTGGGGGGGAAAAATATTTTCACAGTGAAACTTCTGATGTCCACATTTTTGGGAAATCTCTGAACATTCTTTGGTGGAAAAAAAGAAATGTTAAAAATTTTTCTTAAGAACAGTCACAAAAAAAATCAACCAAAATCCAGCGAATTTTGCTGGATTTTGGTTGATTTTTTTTGTGACTGTTCTTAAAGAAAATATTAGACGTTTTACTGATATATATGTAATCACTTTAGATATTTTTAGGATTTTTTTTTGGAAGATTTTTACTCATTTTTTGAAAACATTTTCTTGTCAAATTTGGGGGATTTTTTAAAAATAAAACGTTCAAGGGAAACTTTTAAGGAATTATTGGAAAAGGTTTTGCAAATTTTCAGAAATTTGGGGAATTTTTTTGCTGAATTTTTGGATTTTTTTCAGACAAGGAAACAATATTTTTTGGTGCCCGTGAATGAGGACAACAGAAGGGTTAACTACTGCTGATAAACTACTGAAATCAGAAGTCAGCATGAATGAAGTATGTAAATTCCACTTCAGCTCCTTTGAAATGATCTTGACCTCTGTGACCTCCCCCAGATTTCCACTATGACAGCAAGTGGCTTCGCCTCGTCGTCAGAGCAGAGTGCAACCTGACACTGACCATGAACCGTAGTGTGCACGAGGCTGCAGGGTGGCAGACGATCGGGGATGTATCCCACTCCCTGCTAGTCACTCAATAAGTGGCCCATTGTCCCGCACTCTATTGTGCCCTTGTCACATGTATGCCAAACAAAGAGACAGAGAGGTAGGCTGCCCTGTGTGCCAGAGGGCTAGCATTACATTCATGGCCTGGATGCATAGAAATGAAGAGACGCAGTTGGGTGATGAATGGACTTTGATGTTTGAATGAAGACCGGAATGAGGAGTTTCATTTCACGAGCATTTATTATGCAGAATATATACATTCTGTTTAACCCTCCTGTTGTCCTCATTTACGGGCAACAAAAAACATTGATTGATCCTTGTCTGAAAAAAAATTCAAAAATTCAGCAAAAAAAATTCTCCAAATTTCTGAAAATTTGCAAAACCTTCAGGAAGAAAATTCCAGAAATTCCTTAAAAGTTTCCCTTAAAAGTTTATTTTTTTTTTTTAAATCCCCCAAATTTGGCAAGAAAATTCTTGTAAATATTTTCAAAAAATGAGTAAAAATCTTTCAAAAAAATCCTAAAAATATCTGAAGTGATTACATATATATCAGTAAAACTTCTAATATTTTCTTAATGTTCTTAAAGAAACATTTTTTTCCACCAAAAAATGTTGAAAAATTTCCCAAAAATGTTGAAAATGTGGACATCAGAAGTTTCACTGTGAATATATATATATATATTTTCCACATTTTCAAACTTTAAAACAGGTCAATTGTGGCCCGCAGGACAACAGGAGGGTTATTAAAGTCATTGTAGTGAAGGGAACAGAGGAACTAAATACCCTGGACAGACTCAAAAAGCCTGGAATTATAAGAGTGTTTTGTGTACAATTTTGAAACATCATATTACCAGCATTTTAAATATCTAAAGCTTGTATCTGGTGCTGGTTTAGAATCTCACAGTTCCCATAATAAGAGCTTCACAGTAATTACAGTAAGCTAAGACAAGAGACTGAAATAAATTTCTTTATTTACTATAAACACTCGACTTTAGATCTTCTAATGCAGATGCATGACAATGACAATAGATGTATTATAGCAGAAAAGTGTGCATGTGTACCTTTAAGGCCCCAGTATGAGATGACCTGAAAAGAAACTGTAAGTTCACGGCATTGATCTCGATAAGTGATTAAATAAAGAGTCGCCGTACTGTATGCACATGCACAAGCATGTACTTGCACCAGTCTTGTTCCACTCTGCATGTACTTACCGGCGCACACATACTTGCAGTGGCCTGATGAAAGGTCTCTATACATGGAGAGCTGAAGGTTAGACTCAACAATGCCCTGTCTGCTGTCTGCCAAAGCCTTGATTTTGAATGACATTAAGAGCACAATAAGAACACATAGCTGCGTGTGCGTGTGTGTGTGTGTGTGTGTGTGTGTGTGTGTGTGTGTGTGTGTGTGTGTGTGTGTGGTGCAGGGCCATGGCGTGCTTGAGGAATAAAGAGCTACTCCCAGAGGAGGAGCAGATTCTTGGAGGGCTGGGTTACTCCCTAGAGATGTACCTGCTTTCTTTGTAGGAGGTGTGAACAGTATACACACTTCAGGGACAATAAAGTGAACCAGGTGTGGCCTGTATGTCAAGAGCCCTGAGAAATGGAAACTGGCTGCTTAAGCACTCATACCTGCGTGCTAAGTGATTCACATGCTTAAATGTTAATGCTTTTTTGACCTCAGATCACCCTTTTGACCAGACAACCAGTAAAGAATCCTATTCAGGCAAACCCACAGCACTAAACAAGAGACACCCACTTAACAGACAGGCATACACAAACAAGGGATTTGACACTTTACCTGGGATATAAATAAATAACACACTGGGCTTAAAACAGCCACTGAGAAAGATATATAATTAATCCTCGCCAGTCTTTGGAATCAGCTCTTAAGTGGTTTTCAAAGATTTTAATGGTTCACGGACATTTCTTTTTTTATTGGACAGCAGAGCAACAGAGGAGCACAGTGTCTGAAGTACATGCCATTTAACATTGTACAATCAGCTATTGAGCACCCCCAGGCTCTTCAGGTGTTTAAATGATTGCATTTTCTGGATCTCTGTGAGAACTTAACCATTTACCTGTTCAGCCTGTAGTGAAAATATAAGCGGAGGGTGAGAAGAGGTCACCAAATTGATATGTCAGCCCTTCACATTCTCTGCAGAAACCAATAAAGACTTTCTTAGTAGAAGAGGAGCGCACATCCTGTATGCTTTGAAAGCAGCTGTCACTCCAGATTTCAAGGCTGCAGTGTCTGTTCAAGTTGTCTGTGCTGAGGGGATGTTTTCACAGCTGCTCACTGCTCCCCCTGTTGTTCAAATGGGGACGTTTCTTGTAGATTTCTGGTGTTGCACTCTTGTTATGTTGTCCAGCACAACATACGATTAGGAATATGAATCTAAATCTTTGAAAAACTACTGTTTTGTAAGTAATATGCTGGTTCCTTACCTTATTTATCAGACACATCCCACTGTTATTTCATATGAACTCAAACACCCCTTCATCCACAATGCTGTATTATGACCATTACCCTAATCCATTACTTTTGTCCGACTGTTTCAGATGATTACCAGTTGCAGTTAGTTAGAGAAACACATTTGGAATATATCTCAAACAAACCTTATCTAGCAGAAAATGCAGTTGCATATGCAAACAAACCAGGTATGCTGGACGTATCCACACAAGGAAGAGGGTAGAAGAGGAGAAAAGAGGGAGTATGAGCAAGAGGGATGGTAAATTTGGCCTATAGTATTTGAATATATGAGCTATCTAAATATCATATTTATCTTAGAATGTCCAGAATCACAGATCCCACTTTAATTACATAGACCTTTAATACATCCATTTAAACTGATGAATTTTAATCATCAATCCATTAAGTAGCTGAACTGTCAATATAGATGATGTATTAAACATTTACCCATCACTTTCAGCTCACTTGTTCTCAATTTTTCACTCTCAACATTTTATTTTTATATATATATATATATATATATATATATATATATATATATATATATATATATATATATATATATATAAACAAGTGTGCACATTTCGGTATATGTGTGTAATCTAGTCTAGTTTGTCATCCAAAGTAGGAGTTAAAGTCGTTTTAGTTTACTTTTTGTTGTTAATTAACATAAAACAATCAGTAAGGTGGACTTTACTTAGTTAACCCATTTGCTTCAACCTTTCCCCACATTTTCATACTGTATGCTGCAGCAATGACATCAATGCATCTGATACCTTCATTTAAATTTCAATCATGAAAGACTCGACTCAAGCTCCTGCAGCATCTCAGTCGGCATGCAACAATTACAGCCTCGCTAACATAACACCACCTTCTCCAACGACCAAATTACACAGGCTTAAAGTTGCCCTTGCAAGTGTAATCCTGCAGTGAATGCCTGCTACCGGCTAACCTGTTCTCACACACCTTCCCCATCCCAGCGACAAGGGAGAAGGAAAGCAGGGAGGATTAGGACGCAAAGACAGTTCCCTAATCTGTGTATTAACAGCAGCCAATTGAATCGGGCTGTCGTGGACAGGCAGATTTTGGAAAGTAATCTGGAGTGCCTTAATGTGAGCTGTGCAAAAACCTCAGACTTAATTGGAAAGGAGAAACATAAACTTTGACTGCTCATACACCTAAATGTGTCTCATTCTCACACTCTGTCTTTAAACAAACACACAAGGATCGGCATAAAAAAACATATCTGCCAGCTGAGTGTTGCACCAGATCACAAATGGCATTACATTTTTGCTTTTGATAAAACATAAATAAGGATCAAAAGAGAGGCACAGAACAAAGATGATTGTGTTTATGTATGTGTGTGTCTACCAGCTACGCTGCCTTTGTATGAAAAAATAATTGGCTCTTAGTTGTGGACCCAGAACTTATTTTTAAGACTGTTGCCTTTGTAGGTGGTCACAGAATGTTTTCTTCACTTAATCTACATACTTTGAACTGTTGTTTTAGCATTCGCGCTCCTGGTTTAGTCCAAATCAAATCGGCTGGAATATTTCATTCCACTCTCATCCTCATTGTAATTCTCCCTGCATTCTTAAATGTGATGTCTGTGTTCAAACTTCCGTCCCCCAAAATAAAAACACCAGCCCCTCATGTATCATAAATGAGGATGGCTCCTCAGCCATCTTTCCTGGTTTAATAAGGGGTGGAAAAAAAAACGCCTCTCATGTCTGAGCCACTCTCCTCCTACTAAGCAGTCACTTTAATTATTGACCAGGCAAGGGAGGCTCTCAACACACTTTTGTCCGTACACAAACACCACAGTAGACACACACACACAGACACACACATTCATCCAAACAGTGGTGAGTGATATCGGGACAGGTCTCT
Organism: Amphiprion ocellaris; assembly: GCF_022539595.1. NCBI lineage: Eukaryota > Metazoa > Chordata > Actinopteri > Pomacentridae > Amphiprion > Amphiprion ocellaris. The sequence goes on from NC_072780.1 coordinate 8,114,558, forward strand.
ACAGTACACAGCCACTAAGTCGGGGGTCAGATCGGAGTCAGCTGGATAATAGATGAGCTTGAAAGAGGCAGCCGACAAATCAGTAGACACTCGTCTTACGGCGTCCCTGTCCGCCTGATTTTCTTTTTTGTGTGTGTGTTTGACAGTATGACTGAGTTACAGTGCTGTAGAGAGGAGCTGGCGGTCTGAAGACCTCTGTACTGCAACACAAGTGAGTCAGGGAAAGACAGCAATAGAGGGAAAGGAGTGCAAAAAAGGAGAATATCACTTTGATTTCTCGTGAAGGTGGTGTGAGACTGCACTGTGAAAATCCCCTTAATTTTAGATAATTACATGTCAAGCTTAGTATCACTGCTTTAAAATATGAGACCCTTGCTGAGAAGAGCGCCATCCAAGTATTATTTAAGAAAAAAATAGTCAATGAGCTGATTATTTTGGCCATATTCTTAAAATAAGATACATAGAATAAAGTGATTTTCATTAAATATCACAATTTTAAGCTTTGGCTATTTGAAGAACTGTAAAAAATTAGCATTTCGTAATAAATAATAATTCATTCTAAATAATTTTGTGATAATAATATGCTTTTTAAACTTGCTGCTGGGTTTTGGAGGCTCAGAGGGTTCAACGAATGGTTTAGCTGACTAGAAGATTTATGCCACTCAGTGTGGTTAGTGAGGGTGAAGGCGGTACACAGTTAGCTTAGCTTAGCATCAGGACTGGAAGCAGGCATGACCAGCTCACCTGGCACTGTACAAAGGCAAGAACTAATCCCCTAACCTGCACCTCTAAAGCAAACTAATACATTAAATATTGCTCAATCAATCCTTACAAAAGAAGTGTAAAGACAAATATTTGTGGTTTTACAGGTATTATGTGTGGAACTATTTCCTGTCCTGGAGCAGTAGCTTCATACACACTGACCTCAGAATGGTTGCTTCCAAAATGCAGCTACCTATGAAGGAAAACTGTCCAGAATGTGTTGGATCCAGCTTCTCTGATGTGTGCATTTGAATGGTTTTCTTGGTTTTTCTGTATCTGAAAATTGAATATCTTATGATTTTGTTCTGATGGTTGGACAACAGTAAACATATGTAAAACAACTGATTAACTAATGAGGACAGCAGTCTTCAGTCGGTGTCCTACATAATTGCAAATGTAATTAGAGAACAAGTGCAGCAAGAGGACAAGAGATGTGTGCAAATGTCCTGTCTTGCTGCATGCATTGATTACGAATGTGTCGTAGTCTCTGATCAATACAGCCTCTGTGGCTTCACCCTCTGACCGCCATCATTAGCATCTGTATATCGAGGTTAAGGTGGCTTCTTCACACCTCTGTCAGAGACAAACTGTGTGTTGGTGTTACTGTACAGAGCTGGATCTCTCCTCAAGTGGGCCTTCAGTGTTACCGTCAGGATCAATTCACAGATCAAAATTTAGGTTATAAGATATGAATAATGTAGAATCACATACACCCGCAAAACTGATGGATGAAATAAAAAAACTATTTGAAAATCCAAAAGGAAAAGGGGAGGACTTGCATTAACACCATTTTGTTAAAAGGTTATCTGTTTGCAATGGGTGATTGCTAGACTATTTCGTGGACTATTTCTCCGTACAGCTGCTGGAAGTTAATACTCGCTTTATTTTTACAGTCTGTTTTGTTAATTAATCAAATAAACAAGATAAAATGTATTTATTTGCAAGTTTTGACAGAACGAAGATAGCTGTTTCCCATTGTTGTCTGTCTTTACGCTAATTACACTAAGCTAAGCTAAGATAAGCTACACTAAGATAAGTTAGGCTAAGCTATGCTAAGCTAATCCAACTTGATTCAACTATACTGTCAGGACTTTAAATATATGCACTCAAAAAAAAAGTAATGTTTAGGTTAATAAAAGGTAAAAATATGCATCTGTCTTGTTGAGTTAGCAAAATTAGCTTTTTTTTTAATCAAAATATTTTTTATTCGCTAGTCTTAGCTATATAAAATTGTCCAAACATGGCAAGATAGAAAAAGAAACTTGAAATTCTACACTCAAGGTGAAGAAAAAATGAGTTGTCGAGCCATTTTTTAAAAAGTTTTCCCAACTTAAATACAAACTAACCCAGAAATTTGGAGTTTAAATCACACACAATGTAAAGCTTATGCAATTAGCAACATTATTCTTCTCTTTCAACGCTTTTCACGAAAGTGAAAGAGCACATTATAAAATGCAAAACTTGTCCTACAATGACAGTCTCATTCTTCATTGTAGCTACAGAGTTAAAGTGTGTCTTCTCTTCCACCAACACAGACTGCATTGACTTCAATGTATTCAAGTGTACAACAACCTTGCAGCAGTGGTCTAGCTTAATAATAAGACTGAACAATGTAGTGAAATGCCCAACTGTGATGCATACTGAAGAAAAATCCACTTCATCTGCTCTGTAATCTCGCTCACCCTTTAATTCTGGAACCAAAGTCGTGCTCTTCAACTGCAATTGAGCACGAACCTCCGCCAGGCTGGATCGTCTAGACACTCGTTTTCAAAGGCCTTTTAAGAAACTTGAATCAATAAAGTTGCTCTCTCATCAACACACAGCTTCCCCCAGACTTCTGGCCACAAGAGGCCCGATAAACATTGTGCTTTTGCAAAACTCTGAAACACCATCAATTAATCTCCACTGTTGTCTCTCTGTGCATGTGTAGTCATCGTTATAAGAGGAGAAGGGAGGGAGAGTCCCAGGGTGAAGTTGCTGAGTGTGTTGTGAGTCTTTATAGATGCTGGATGACAGTGAAGCCTCGTGTTTGCATGTGATTATGTGTGCTTATGTGCTGTCTCCGTATGTGTTGATTTACGTATTACAGTAAATGTGGGAAAATGTTACTTTTTGTGTGGTTAGCGTTTCCCAAGGTTGTAAACGTAACTAGAACACTCATCTGTATGATGAAAGAGCTAACATGAGACATATGTCTTTGTCTCAGCGTCTGCTAAACTGGAGATTCGGGTTTTGTACTGTAACACTGCAGAATGTGAAGATAAAAACTGCATGCACTGGTAGCCGCAGCTGTGTATAACAATGAACCATCATATCATAAAAAACAAGCCTTTTTCCTAGATATAATTTCACATAACTTGCTTTTTTTGCCATGTCATTGCTCAATCACCTTACTGCTCAATCATTAAAGCTACCTCAGAGTCACATTCCTTGTTAATCTTCAATCACATCAGACAAAAACAGTAATTTCCAGGTCAGGTGTTCCTCCAAGTCACTGTGAGGATTTCAGCTTTGCATGAATTACATGTCTTGATGTGTAATAATAAATAAATCCTTCACTTGAGGATGTAATTAATATGCACATCCCACATCTGTACTTTAATATTAAAACAAAGAGTCCTTTTTTGAAATACTTCAAATGAAAATTCTAGTTACTGCCAGCTATTTTGGAAGTGTTTTCTGCCCGCTCTCCTCTATTCAAACAGCCTTTCTTCTCTATTTATAGATCCGTTTCTCTTTAATTTCTTTGGATTTTCAATTATGCAGACTCTTTTAAGTACACTAGGTGGAATTGTATAACACATCCCAGGCCTGGCTATAGTATCCATAGCACAGACGTTATTTGATATAAAGCTGAAAGCAACACTGCATACTTTGCCCTACAAATGCCCCTGCAGCTTAACACAAGCTTCTACTCTGCTGGCTTTCCAAAGAGTGTGTTTGAGTCATGTATCGCAGCTGAAGGTTTCCCCTCGTGTGTGTGCGCTGAGGCATACCTTGTGATTCATTTTAACTGTGGAAAAAAAAAGTGGGGGTTTCCAAATACTATAAATAACTTTGTCAGGGCACCAACCGGCTAAATTATTACATTTATACAACTGGGGCTGAGACACATTTCACCACAAACCTTACAGACACTACAGTGCAAATGTATACAGAGTGTCAGTATAAAATGATGCAGAGTACTAAAGTTGATGGAGGAGCGGCCATCAATCCTTAAGAGTCTAACTTAAAGGAATTACTGTAACATTTAGCAGAAGATATAGTGCTGTGCAAAGGGGCTGGCAGAAAATGGGAAAATATGTATTACATTTGCTCCGCACTAGCAGCTAAGAAAGCGGTGGAGGAAATGAGACGGGAAAGGTTACATTTTATAAGCCAGCAACCACTGGTAAAGTTAATTTACATGCAAATATTCCAACATTTATAAACAAAATCTGCATGCACACATATAATTTTCAGTATTTAATGATGGATAGTACAGATAAAATACTGCAGTAAATAATTAATATTAAACAAAATACTGCAGTAAATAATGATTAAACATAAAATATTTCAGTAAATGAAAAATACTACAGGTAAAATACTGCAGTAAATAATGATTACATTTAAAATAATGCAGTAAATAATGAATACTACAGGTAAAAAAACTGCAGTAAATAATGAATACTACAGGTAAATACTGTAGTGAATGATAAATATTACAGGTTGAACACTGTAGAAATGATGGATACTACAGATGAAATACTCTATTTAATCTTCACACATTTATAAATTCATTGGCAGCTGACACCCTTTGCATTGTGCTGCGCCTGTTTGTTGTTTTAATGTAGTATTTAAGTGCTGCATTGACTATTAATGAAGTACAATAGAGTGTTGAATCGTGATCTGTGCAGTCAGTGCTTGTTTGCATCTGATTGTGAGCGTGCTCGCCTGCTTCTATTAATAGCAGACCTCCAGTAGCTGACCCTGTATTAACACATGTTGTCAGTCAGCAGGCCAGATTATGACCCATCAGACTGTTACTCTGCCATCTGGAAGAGAAGGGTGGGACTTCTCAGATTCTGTGTACGCCGACTGCCAGACTTTAAAACCGATACGAGCTGCATGATATTTTATTTGCTCAAACTCTAAACTAAATACAGCTTCCTCATTCACTCTTTTGCTTGTTCTGATTCTGTAATGTGTCTTTTCAGCTCATGCATAAATGCGACCAGTCGACACCAGGGGTGTCAAACTCATCTTAGTTCAGGTTCCACATTTAGCCTAGTTTGAGCCCCAGTGGGCCAAACCAGTAAAACCACAGCATAAAAACCTATAAATAACCACAACTCCTAATGTTTCCTTTGTTTTAGTGCAAAAATGCTCACATTTAAGGAATTATCTTTTTACAAAACACTATGAACAACCTGAAATTTCTTAAGAAAAATAAATTCAATCTCAACAACATTATGCCTCAGTTTATCATTTACACATTACAACTTACAGATCACAGAGTGTCTGTAAAGGAACAAAACACTGGGTCACAGGTTTCTGGAATTGAACGATATAGTATTTTACTTTATGATCAAAATGACAAAAAAGACAAAAAAAAGACAAAAAGCAACAAAAACAAGACAAAATATTCCAAAAACGAGACACAAAACGACAAAAGCGAGACACAAAATGACAAAAAAAAGTGCGACGAATGACACGAAACAAAACAAAAAACAGACAAAAAAGTTACAATGCGAAAAAAACATAGACAAATGACAAAAAGACAGGAAATTACACAAACGAGACAAAAAGAACAGAAGCGCGACACAAAATGACAAAAAAATAGACAAACAACACAAGCAAGGCAAAAAGGAAACAGAAAACGACAAAAACATGAGAAAAATTACAGAAGTCAGACAAAAACAAAAAGCAACAAAAACAAGGCAAAATATTACAGAAATGAGACACAAAACAACAAAAGCGAGACACAAAATGCCAAAAAAATGAGACAAACGATAGGAAACAAAACAAAAAACAGACAAAAAAGTTACAATGCGAAAAAAACAGACAAATGACAAAAACGAGACAAAAAGAGCGGAAGCACGAAACAAAATGACAAAAAAATAGACAAAGAACAAAAGCAAGACAAAAAGGAAACACAAAACGACAAAAATGTGAGACAAATGACAAAAAAGACCAAAAAAAGACAAAAACAAGGCAAAATATTACAGAAATGAGACACATAATGACAAAAGAACAATGAACAATCTAGTTGTTTGACATTATGATCAAAACAACTTGTCATGGTCTAGAAATTATTTCAAATTTATAGTTTGACAAACGTACAATTTGCAGTTAATGTCTTCTCTGTAATTTTTACTCTTTACAAAGTCGTCCCATGGGCCAGATTGGACCCTCTGGAGGGCTGATTTTGACCCACAGGCCGCATGTTTGACACCCCTGGTCTGCACGCACACTCTTCTACACATAGGGACATACAGTACGCCAACACCAGCAGCCGCTCGAGGATTATTTTAGATCTGCGAGTCTGTGGGGCTCCTGGCATTTTGTAGGGGACCAGGTGGTGAGTCTGTTGGGGCCCCACTGCAGAGGCACTAATCCTGGGTCACTGCTGGCCGTCGGAGCCCGAGGCCTGAAACTTCTGTGTCAAACATGCGACCTGCTGCAATGCATCAACGCGGAGGACACAAAATGCTCTGCAAATTCTGCAAGGATTAAAACGCAGCGCTCGGTACTGTATGTTCAGTATGTCGGCATTAATCACACACACACACACACACACACACACACACATACCAGCACACAGACAGTGTTTGTGTAAATGCTGAGCACCCTGCAACATATTTTTAAAAGTGGGTCACACCACCTCGCGTTCAAATTTAAAGAATTCCGAGCTCTGTTAAGTTGTGCAAAAGTGTACACGTGAGAGAATATTGTGTATAAATTCTCAGGAGGGAGAGGCAGAGAGGGTGGGGCAGCATTTGTGGATAATTAGATATTGGGCAATGCAGAACAGCTGACAGTACTGCTTTACTCACACACACAGACACACAATGAGAGTCCTGCTCTGTCATCCAGTGTTTACCACTTCCTCCTCCTCTCTGCTCGTCTCCTCCCTCCCTCCATCCGTATATAGTATAGTACTACATGCTCTAGTTGACAGCTCATGCCGAGCCAGCACATTCCACATTATTACTACTTCAGATGTTTGTGGCCCAGAAGCACACCGATTGGCTGCAGCGCCTCCGACACCGAGGCTACTGAGAACCAATGAAGAGGCGGCTCTGGGGAGCTTTATTTCTAAAGGAACTCCCTCTACTGGGCAGCACACAGAATGTCTGACTGAACAGAGACACAGCTGACAGAAATCTACTACTTAGCTCACAAAAAAAAGGTCATATTTGTGTCCGTTTTCTCCCATTTGCCCTGTTTTATTTACTCACTCATCTCCTCAGATACTGTTAAGTAATTTTTCACTTCACCTCTTGAGTTAACGCTCAATAATGTGCAATAACTATACAGCTTATGTGCAATAACGCATTATTTATTACACTGTATACTTATTAAACTTACTATTTTTCTTAGGAAATGCACATTTTACATGTATGCTTATGCTGTTTCAGTGTATATCTGGATTTTCAGGACAGATTTTTATGCTTTTTAAATAATTTTAGGACATATTTTTCTACTTATTTCAATATATTTTTAGGAAATATTTTTCTACTTATGTTTACAATTTTAGGACATATTTTTCTACTTTTTTCCTACTTTTTAAAATATATTTTTAGGACATATTTTTCTGCTTTTTAAAAATATATTTTAGGACATATTTTTCTACTTATTTCTATATATTTTTAGGATATATTTTTTCTACTTTTTTAAAATATATTTTTAGGACTTATTTTTTTCTATACGTGTTTATATTTTTAGGACATATTTTTCTACTTTTTTAGATATATTTTTAGGACATATTATTCTTTTTAAATATATTTTTAGGACATATTTTTCTACTTCTGTTTAAATTTTTAGGACATATTTTTCTACTTTTTTAGATATATTTTTAGAACATATTATTCTTTTTAAATATATTTTTAGGACACATTTTTCTAATTCTGTTTACATTCTTAGAACATATTTTTCTACTTATTTTTATCTGCATATTTTTCACTGCTTGTATTTCTGACTTTGAATGGGGGTCACTGCAAGATAAGCAATTCCCCCTCTATGATCAATAAAGCATTTCTGATTTTACATCTGATTTTACTGATTATCTGCATATTTATTCCTAACATTTTCATTCAGTTTTTCCTCCTGTTCCCTCCCAAAATTGCTCAATTACTTATTCTTACCTTCACTTTGCAGTTGATGAGTTAATCAGAGAGAACTTCTGCTGTCGCACAGCTGGTACAAATGCCTAAATAGACACAGAAATACCAAGTGAAGTCAGCTTTTCCAGAATATTTTCCAGATAACTCGCAGATGGACAAAAACCACACTAACAAAGACCTGTGCACTGCTGGAGGTCATCCAAAAGGCCTGGAATGAGATTGTGAGAAGTATCTGTGGGTGGAGTGTCCCTCTATAAAAATTCCAATGAAATGTCACTCGATTGAGTCAGATGGAAAGTCCAGTTTGTTGTGTTGTAAAAGGTGAGTCACAAATGTCTCCGTGCATTATCTTCACTGTGTTTACTATAATAAAACCAGCCATGCTGCAAACACAGTCACAGTTAATACTAGGGTTGAACAAAAACATTTTTTCAGAGTCAACACTGAACGTGATTATTAGTAATCAAAAGCCATACTTGCGACAGATTTGCAGTAAAAATGAAAATCTGGATATGAACGTTTAACACAACACAAACTCCAACACAAAACTGAATTCAAATGCCTTTATTAATTTCATCAAATTCATTCTTGTGATCTTAGTGCTGTGTGAGAGGCTCTGTCTTAAGTGCTGTGGGTGAGGCATTGCTTGAATTCACAGAGAGGTGATTATAGAAAGAGTCGGCTGCACCAGAGCCAAAGCAGTGTATTTAAAAATTTACTTATTTTATGGGAAAACCGCAACCAGGAAAGACTTATGGATTATGTTGATCTCTGCAATTCAGTGCAGTAATATTTATAAACACAGCAGCAAAGCTTTTCCTGTTTTAGTAGTGTGTCTGCAGTGTGTTACATTTTTAGGACTGAAATTCAAAAAGGTGGGCGGTACAAATATACAAAGACATGCATGGCAGGTTAACTGGTCAGTGTGTGTCCACTGTGATTGGTTTTTAGTGCATTAACTCTGTACTGACCTGGAGACCACAGTCAGCTGGGAGACTTTCATTTCTAAAGGAACTCCCTCTGTTGGGCAGCGCAGAGAATGTCTGACTGAGCAGAGGCACAACTGACTGAAGTCTACGATTTACCTCTCAAAAAAAAGGTCATATTTGTGTCCATTTCCTCCTATTAGCTATGTTTTATTTGCTCACTCTGTTACTCTTTATTTCCTCAGACATTGTTAACTAATTTTTCTCTTCACTTCTCAAGTTAACACTCAATAATGTGCAATAACTGTATACTATGTGCAATAACACACTATTTATTACACTATATACTAACTAAACTTTCTATTTTTCTTAGGAAATGAACATTTTACATTTATGCTTATACTGTTTCAGCTTATGTTTACATTTTAGGACATTTTTTTCTACTTATTTGTATCTGTATATATTTTGCACTGTAGTTCGGACTTTGAATGGGAACCACTGTAAGGTAATCAGTTAGCAGATAAAGGGAGTACAGCAAATGTATGGATGGATGGTGCTGGTTTTAAAAAAAATACTTTCTAGAGCAAGTAAATTGGTTGATTTTTTTGTAAGTCTTCATTACCTGATATTGAGGTTGACAAAATTACTGTAATATAGTAAGAAAAAGTCTTGTTTACATGACTGCGCACTGATATTTGATGTCATAAAACACTCAGCATTTATTCTAACAATCAGATGGATGTCTATTTTTAATTCTCTTCCACGTTTTCCAAAACTTATGTGAATCATTATTGACGATTAAATGGGCCATTATGCTATATGTAATATTAAAAGTGTCACAGGTAGTCGTGATCCCACAGAATAATGTGACTTGACTCTGTTCGAAGATTTCAGCATCTTCTACCTCACTGCTTTGCTTTCACAGCCCACAGTTGGACTATTTTGGTTCACTGTCAACAATATAAAATCCAGGTACACGTTGCTGGTTTCAGCCCAAGCTGTGACCGCTCGCTGCTTTTCAGCTCCTGCCTGGACACCACCTGCTTGGCAGCAAAGTCCAGACAAAGTCCACTTTTGAACACAGCAGAGCATTGAGCGGTTCAATAGGCAACCATTTCCCTCAGGGGTTGACGGAGACCAAAAGAGAGCTAAAATAAGATTGAATGCTGGACTTTGCAGAAAAAAATTAATTGATTTAAAGACAAAAGAGTGGTTTTAATCAATTTAAATCACAAATGGGTAACAAATAAGGATATACATCATGCAGCACGTCTGTTTAACCCTCCTGTTGTCCTTGTTTACGGGGACCAAAAAAATTGTTTCCTTGTCTGAAAAAAATGCAAAAATTCAGCAAAAAAATCCCCCAAATTTCAGAAAATTTGCAAAACCTTCAGGAAGAAAATTCCAATAATTTCTTAAAAATTTTCATTAAAAGTTTTACTTAAAAAAAAAATCCCCCAAATTTGGCAAAAAAAATTCTTGTAAATATTTTCCAAAAATGAGTAAAAATCTTCCAAAAAAATCCTAAAAATATCTAAAGTGATTAAATATATATCAGTAAAACTTCTAATATTTTCTTTAAGAACATTCACATAAAAATCAACCAAAATCCAGCGAAATTCGCTGGATTTTGGTTGATTTTTATGTGAATGTTCTTGAGAAACATTTTTAACATTTTTTTCCACCAAAAAATGATCAAAGATTTCCCAAAAATGTTGAAAATGTGAACATCAGAAGTTTCACTGTGAAAATATTTTATTTTTTCCACATTTTCAAACTTTAAACCGGGTCAGTTTTGACCCACAGGACAACATGAAGGCTAAACAGGTGTGTCAGTGGTTTTACAAACTCATGTCATCCTCCTTGTGTGACAGTCACATTTTTAGCAGTGTCTCATGTAATGCAATTCTCCACCACGTTTGAAATTTTACTGGCTTTCAAAAATTATATTGCAGATATTATCAGAATCCCAATATCAGATATTTTCTCCAATTTCTTTGGAGAAACATGATAAGATTTCTCTGTATCTGCTGGACATGTGTCTAAGGAAATGTTTGCTTGCAAGTTTTCCACATTAACTTTATAAGGTGACTGAACTGAGTGAGAGGCTCTGTCTCAAGTGATTCAAATGATTTCAGTGAAGTTCACATCTGTCTACTCACATGCATATCTGTGAACCATAAATTAATAAAAGGAGAGTGAAAGTGTTAAAAGAGGAGCTAAAAAGCAGCAGCTACAATGTTAAGTGAAACAGTTTTGCATAACAGCTCTCCTTTCATGCTCTGATAAATATGTTTGCAAAAGTTGCATATTGTTTGTAGACTGTATTACGTAAAGTTCAAAAGCACTGTCAGCTGTATGCTTCTTTGTCTAGCAGCGAAGTGGCCTTGTGCGTGTGTGTGTGTGTGTGTGTGTGTGTATGCAACTGTTTGTCTTTTGTTCATGTCCTTCTGTGTGTGCAACAGAGAGCAAACAGAGAAAGCTGAGCTGTGCAGGGCATCTCTTGTATAATAACTGAAAGCTTAAGTGAGGCTGGTTGAATTTTAATCGAGTTCTGCGGGGTATTCCATCGCCTCTAGTCCCACGGCTCAAAGATCAGAGAGAATTTTCAAGCATGGTGTCCCTCAGCCTCACACTCTCGTTCTTTCTCTCTTCCTGCCTGTTTCTTGCACTTCTCTTCCCACTCTCCCTCCATTCTCATTTTCTCCCTCTTTTTCCAATCCTTTCCTTCCTCTTGGGGCTTTTGTCTCTCTCTTAATCCCTTTCTGTGTCTCGCACTTTCTGTTGCTTTCTCTCTCCACTCTGTCTCCCTGTGAAATGTGTATTAGAGCCACTCGAGGCGTAATTATTGCTAAGCCTCTCTCAGTTCCCTGGCACAGAGAACAACTCATGACTCTCAGCACAAAAAAAAAAAAAACTCGCTACTGAAGGACAAAATGCTGTGATGAACTTTTAAAATCATGCACAATGGCTGACAAAATGTTTGGATAGTTCTCCCATGCACAGAGATTATACAACAGAAAGCTAATTTTCTCGTTGCCTCAAAGCCATTTAAGGAGCTGAATCCTTTTTATACACTCATATCTAAGTTCGAGCAAATTTATGGAAGATATTACAGATTTATAATTCCGACTCTGCATTTACATATGTTCTCGCCCTCCACACGAGCTCCAGAACACACACGTGGGTGTAAGTGCAAGATACAAGTTGATCTAATGATCCCTGAAGGCCACATTTTGGAAGCAATTACAAAAAGGAGAGACATGAAAGAAACACATAAAGGTAAAAAATGAAACAAAAAAATGGAATTTAAGTCACGGCTCCCATGACAGAGAAGAGAACAAAATTTAAAGCTCGTAAAAAGTCTTGAAAGGTGGCTGTGATTTGCCTTTTGTTTCATTTGTTGGAGGGAGAAAGTTGGCAAGAGACTGGCGATGATTACTAATTCATAAGGATTAATGGTTGCTATTTAAAAACTACCATGCTGAGGAGAGCCGATGAACGTTGTGTCTTCCTACTGGGACCATGAGACAAAATATGCCCCTGGCTAATCTTACATGAACACGGCTCATAAAAATTCAGCTCTACAGCATTTTGGCACTGCGAATCAAAAAATAAGTGTAACTGAAGTTATTCAGTAGTTAATGTTCCGTAAATAAACAGCTTCTGAAGTTTCTTGGCATGGGGGCGACTCCATCATTCATCTTAGGCCTTTAATCAAACACTACAAAGTTTACAGATGCATGACAGGAGTGGTTACAGCCATTTTCATCAACACCATCATATATCGACAAGTGCGACATCGAAGGTGACTGAGCTTGATATAAATTTCTTCAAGACGTCTCATTTGAAAGGCTTGTTCAGTTAGAACTGAAATTCCGCAGTGAGTTCCAGGATTTCCCCCCATGAAAAAGGAGTTTTCACACCAAATGACAATAAGGTCAACACAGAAATGCCAAAACCTGCAGTTCCTTGAATGTCCACTTGAGGTTGACTCCAAAAGTGAGTGAATCCTTGTTGGCCCTCATGTTGCATTGCCTAACCGTACAGCTAACAGAAACATGTTTACAACCTGGTGCAAAAACTGCTTTCGTCTCTACAGCTAGTTTCACTGTTAACGACAATTGAACAGGAGGTAAATTTCTACATAACATATCCATTAAAATTGTATTGAAGCTTAAAGTTATGCATAATTCAGACATTTGGCAAAAACACTGACGCTGCTGTCCAGGCTGCACACTTTTTCTTTTTACTTTCATTATATAGTGTTGCACACAGTATTCATACAATTCCAGCATTGACATAATATTGTATTTGAAGTTTTTACTGCAAGTTTTTCTTGCTCAAAACATCCATCATAGCCTGTTGTGTGAAATGGGTTGATGTCTGTGTGTGTGCTCTAAGGTTTTCAGGCTGGTTTGTTCTCTGACTTTGGGTCAGAATGGCCAGAAAAGCAGATTTGAAAAATGCGGCTGGGTCAAAATATAACTGAGGGACTTTTGATGTTCATGGGATATATCTTGCATGCATTTTTACACAACGTGAGAATACATATAAACATGAAATGATGTAGTTTATAATGGGATTTTATATTTTATTCTAAAATTATTTGTAGTATAAAACTGTATAAAATTTAGTTAAAAAAATACAAATTTCTACAAATACAAATAGACCTATAATTAATAATATAATTGTAATTAATAATATCTTTCAGAAAGATATTATTAATTATTTGGTTGGTGTGTCCAGACAGGAGGAGAAGAGGAAGAGGTGAAGAGGTTCAACCTGAGTCAGGACTCAGGGTGGGGTTTAGTCCCACCACTTTTCTTAAAGAAACTGACGAACCTCTTCCACCAGGACTTCCTCTTTTTTTCTTGTCTGTCCACCACCTCCTCTATACAGTCTATTTTCTGGTCTGAGTTTTCTTCTTCTTTAGAAAGTGCCGTCTTTAGTTCTGCTTCCAGACGGCACTTCTCCACCTCCCACTGGTGCTGCTGCTCCTTCAGATGCAGCTGAATTTTTTCTAGTTCTATTTTCAGTTGGGAGTTTTGGATGACCTGTTCAACTAGACAGGTTTCCGTCTCCGTCTTTTCTCTTCTTGCTTCTTGTAGAGATGCTTCCATTTGTTCAATGGCGAATGAAGCATCTCTTATTTTCAGTCTCTCATTATACAGATCCACGGACAGATCAGCAATCTTTCTTGTGGACTCTGCCTGGATAGCTTTCAGCTGCAGAATCTGTTCTTCAGCAGACAGAAGGTTTTCTCCAATGACAGCCTCTGGCCCTGATGTCTCCATGGGCTCTGGCCCCGGTGTCTTTATGGACTGTGCTGTGGTCCGTGGCCTTGGTCTGGCCAAGGGTTCTGGCCTGGGCCCAGTTGCACGCTGGATCCTTGGTCTGGCCACCATCTGTTGTCCGGGTCCAGCAACGGGCCTTGGTCCGGGTCTAGGCACAGGTTTCAGACCGGGTCCAGCAGTGGGCCTCGGGCCGGGTCTAGCCGTGGGCCTCGGACTGGGTCTGGCTGCTGGCTCTGTGTTGGGCTCTGTTGCCGTGGCTGCAGAGTCCTCTTGGCTGTGGCCGGCTGTCTGGGATGCGGTGGGGACTTGGGTGACCGGCACCGTCAACCCAAACGTCACTTTGAGACAGGACTTCTTGTTGATTTTCTGTCTCTTTGGGACAGTCTGTTGTTCCTTAATGACTGCACTGCAGACGGTGAAGTTCTTTCGTTCCCTCTGCAGAGCTGGAAAATCCTCCATACTCAGAATGGATTCCATTACGACGAGATTTGACAAGATTTGCCCTTCCAAAAGTTGCATGATACGATTGCTAATGTTATTTTTAAGAAGAATATATCTAATAATATTTTATCAAAGCAATGTATGAAACTACAAAATCCAAAAAAGTTGCCTATATACACATACAGGGTATATATACATAAATATAGTTCAGAATAAACTTTATTGATCTATTACAAATTTGTTTGAACACATAATTGTTTTAATGTGTTGCTCTTTGGTGTTCTTTAATATTGGCACCATATAGATGCAGTTGTTAAACTTCTTTTTCAATCAGCTTCTTATGAAGACTTAAAGCATCCTACACAGACAGAATTTTCTCTCAAAAGCTGTAAAAGTATCTGTTTTTTGGCACAAGTCATTCCTTTATTTCTTCTTTCACTCTCTTCTTTTCACTGCTTTAATGTGGGTGGGGATCAATAATATAATGTCAAACCAAAGCAAACCAAAGAGAATTTAACACCATTTATACCAGACACTGTTGACAGGGGAGGTCATGAGCTCCATCCACACAGTCCTGATGAAGCAAATGAGGAATAAAGTGTTTTTTATTTACTTAAAAGCTTAAAAGCTGCTTGTTTAGTCATAAACACTTAATTTTAAATACAGATTTGAGGTTTTAAAGGCTGAAAAAGAGCCAAAGTCTAAAAGCACATATGTACTCCTACATATATTTGTATGCACCTCACTGTAGTCCTGTGACTGTCTGAATCACACAACTAACATCTCTGTATGATACAATGCAAACTACTATTTTCACAGTAGTAAAGCATTTCCAACAAGCCACATCATGCTTTGCCGTGTGACCTGTGGCCTAATGACTTTTCTTGCATCGATATTTTTAGCTCCAGGAGCGATTTGGCAAATTGTCAGCAACCCAAAGATGCTAGACATCTTGGTGGAATGCAGATTCCCCGTTGATTAAAGGAAAAGTCTATTGTTCAGGCTTCATGTTTGACATGAATAATGATAGAAAATACGACAGTGAAGCGACAGACAAGCAGGGACAGGAAAGTACCTTCAGCAAGCGATACACTTCTGCAAGCCAGCATGTGTTCTCGCATGCCTTCAATAGCGAGTGGAGTTATAGATTTGTCAGTTATGAAAGCACAGACTGTGCTCTCTAACATTCCATAAAGATTGTGCAAAAACATCTCTTGAAAAAATGCCAGTATCTAATAAATACTACTATATCTGTCTATTGAATCTGGGCCTCAGCTTGTATTGATCTGTGCTGCCCCCATGTGGCTCGGGCCCAAGTGTTGGAGCAATAAAGGAGAACAGTCTTGTCAAAACAAAGACATCAGTGTGAAATTCACCGAAGACATAATTTAATGTGCATAAAAGACCTACTAAGGTTTATAGGGAAACGTCCTGGTTGTGCAGTTCGGTTTGTTTAACTGACCTTCGTCCTTGTGCTTGACTGGAAGTTGGTTCTGTAGCTCAGTTCAAAGTGACCTTTTGTGCTAAAAGCCAAGCATTGGCATTAAAGTACAAGCTGTGTGCCTATTTGAGTGTGTAATGTCCTTTACAGGTCTTTAAGTAACAACTAATCCCTTTAATCCTTATATTTCTACAATACACTCACCCTATCACCCACTTATTCAGGCGTGGGTCAAAGATAATTAATTGCTAAATGCGTTCTAAAAATCCTCTGTCAATTATAATCCCTTCCTTTTTAAATCAGCGCTTTCTGTCTTGCCTGAATTCTGAAATTACAGCAGTTTTGTCTATGAAGGAGTGCTTTTATTTACCTGGTTTTGAAACTTTTACACTCAAAAGCTATAAACTGCATATAATGTTGCCTGTTGTTCTTTCTATTTCTGCATTATGGTAAATCATATTCTACATTTCTTTTGCACACAGCCACAAAAAGACAGAAAATATGATGTGGAAAAATGCACAGAGGAATGTAGAAATTGTGTAACGAGATTAAGAAAATATATTAAAATGTGGACCATTTAATTGTAAGGCATGATATTCACTCTGTAATCTATTTAATGTGTGAACGCCTCACAAAATAACATTAATAAATTTCATCATATCTATTGAAATATTTGACCATACGTTTTGAACATGAATATTTTAAATGTCAGATTTTCATTTTAATTCTAACTCTGCCTTTTTTTCCAGCTCTGACTAAATTTCAGTATAAATTTAAGAGAAGCATAGCTGAGGACTGAGGTATCTCTTGGCATAATACAGAATAATATAAATGTATATAAACTGAGATTAATGCAATATGTGGCCATTTAGTATATTTATGTCAGCTGGACTGCTAAACCGGCACTGTAAAATGAGATTCCATCAGAGATAATATTTAATACCAGAAGAGTTTTACATTGTGCATACGTACAAATCTGACACTATCAATAGCATTTAATAATCAGTCGAGACAAACTGTGGTTCTTTGATGCTAAACATTTGCCCTGAGTCACAAAAATTACAAGTTTGAAGACAGAAAATATGAGCAGAGAATTTACAAACATCATTTCTCACATTTGAACCTCACACACCCACGAGATTTGTTTTGTTTTGTTTTGTTACATTTTACCATATCAAAGCAATACTTCATCAAAATATCCATAGGCACAGAATATGGACAGAAAGAAGCCTGGCATGTTTGCATGTTTTTCTTCAGTGTAAGTATATAAGAATTATCACAACGTAAGACAGAAAACATTTAGCAAACCAAACATTTGATTCCCAGTACTACCTTGAACAAAATAAGGAAAAATGCATATGAGAAAATGCCATAAAGTTTAGAACCTAATAATGTTGCTCATGTCTGTAGGACTCTTATTCTGAAATAAATTAGTCTGACAGAAAGATAAAGATCAGATTGTCTCTGTCTGTATTAATCAATGTGAAAATAAGATGGGCATCTTAGGGCAGTTTCTGTAACAGCCACTAGAGGTCACCAAAGGAAAAAGTTGTCAAATCCTCCCCAAACAAGCTTTCAGCTTCACACCGAATAAACAAATTGTATAACGAAACTTAACATGTATATTAAAATTTACGATAGATGAGGAGAAAACTCAGAATAACCCATGAAAGCACCGTTTTTAGCTTCAGTTAGCAAAAACTTACAATACTTAAACAGGGTGTCCTCACAGCTTATTTGTTTGTCCAGTGGTACAAATTAAACGCCTTATAGCAAAACATGTAACGTGTTTGTAATCCCACACTGTCCCACAATCTGCATACATTTCATTTTAAAGTGCAAGTCCAAGTTCCATTCAGAAAAGTCATTCGCCAGTCCGTCACTAAATCAGATATCAATTAAATTCTCCAGATGCTCAGGACATTTGAGCGTGTGATTATCCATGCCAAGTAGAAGAGAGTCTGCAGTAAGAGGGGAGCTACCTGCCCCCTCTGCGCTGGACAACTATGGTCCCCGCCACAATGTCATACACAGTCCTGTTGTGCTGGAAGAAGAGGAGGGTGATGAAGACAGGAAAGAGGAAGGCAATGGAGAAGTTCTTGTTCAACGCCCGCACAGTAGAGCTGTGAAAATCAAGACGAAATACTGAGAACTGCTGAGTCCCAGACAGATTCTCTGTGGGTACTAGAGACTATTGGAAGCATTAGTTTTTTGATTAGTACTCCGAATTAGATTCCAGTGTAAATCAAAGGGCAATCTTTACAGTGTAGCTATGCACATACAGAATACTTAAACGCTCTTATGTCAAATTATTCCTCTGTTTCTTCTTTTCAGTCATAAAGTGACAAAACAGAAACATTCATGTGTGATTACTCACGCTGAGAGGGAGACGTTAGATGCCGGAACCACAAGAACCCGGTTGGGTCGAACCAGAGTGGACGTATCACACGTCACCACCCGCAGGCCGAGCAGGAACTTCCCAGGAGTAGCACCACCAGCACCCCAGATACAGATCGTCTGATTGGACAAGAACAACAAACGGCTGACGACTTATTATTGAATGTAATTTTTGTTGCTCAAGACTCTCCTGATCATGTTCATAAAAATACACAGTGGAACAAATAGATGCAGGAGTCACTAATGATTCAATATGCAGTATCAGTGTGTGTATCATGTGTCGCATTTCATATCGAGTGCAATATGTAATGTGCAATTTTTCATATTCTCATTTCTCAGGTATATTATTTCAGTTTAATGTGTAATATTTCATTATCATGTGCAACATTTTGATTACATGTGCAATATTTTACTTTCATATACAACATTGTCAATGTAATGTGCAGTATTTCATGAGCATGTGTGATACTACCAATAACCCCACTATAATTTACTGTTCTATCGTAGGCTTATTTTTAGCTTACTTACAGTGGTGGAAAAAAAGTTTTCAGACATCCCATACATTTGCATGCATACTGCATTAAGAATCACTCTTAGGTGTACTCTTCAAGTGCAATTTCTTTTAGTAAATCACAGCCATAGTACTAAACAAATCCTTTAAAAAAAAATTTTAAAAAAGCCATTAAAAACTTAAAATTGATTGGTTCCACAAAAATAAGAAATTTTGAGTATTTGGTAATTTTGGTAGAATTTAGTTTTGTTAGTTTTTGTTGTAAACAATTTTAAAAAGTGTCGTTTGTATCTGTTTTTGTCTGTCTAACGCAGCCACACCTTTTGAAACACAAAAAAGATTTTTCCACAAACATTCCATGATAATATTTGAGATTGTGTAAAATTTTAAGGATTTCCAAAAACTTTTTTCACAGTATTTTATTTCAGTAATATATTGTACTTATATCTCACTGATTTTCTACTTTTAGTCATGGCATTTCTCATGTTATGTCATTTGTTTTTTCTGAGCAATATCTGGGATTAATAAAGTTTTATCTTCTCTTATCTCATCTTATCTCATTCTCACTAGAAAGAGTAAAAGGGCAAGAAACTTTATGTTCAGATTTACACAAACTAGCTCAGGAGCATTTCAGGAAACATGCCAGATGGTGTTCGCCTGAGCAGAGGTGCCTGAATGTCCCAGTGCTGCTCCCCACCTGGGAAAACAAGCCACTGACGCAAAAGTCCAACAAAACACGCAATACCTGACTTCATCTCAGGCAACTGTGAACGCTACGTTGCATCACTGTCCTCTACGGAAAAACAATGTTGTGTTGTAAAGACTCTTCTCATTAAACGAGAGCATGTGATGAGGCAGCTCCTACTAAATGAACATACAGGGGAATATAATGTATATTTCAAGTGGTGTTTCGCCTTCGTTATCAGTATGAATTGTGATGTAAGAGGTTGTCTGAGTTGAGTGTTTCCATTCAGCGAGGAAAAACCTGTGCAGCATTACAGTAAAAGGATGTTTGTTTAAATAAATCAAGTAAAAGTAGCGTTACATAGGTGATTCTTGGAGAGATTAAGTGCTTATAGACCTAATATGACCCTAAATGTTATAAATGGATGATGGGAAAGCTAAGTTTGAGCAACATAACAACATTCGTATGACAGCATATATAATATTTGTTAATTAATGATGCTAAATTATTCGTTTGCTTGATTTCAGCCAGCCACGATGTATGTTTTTTTTCAGTATTTAAAAGTTAGCTGATTATTATACACCTGTATTACTTAGTCCTGTCACTATGAAGGCAGTGTGAAACGTGACCCACCTCATAGACGCACACCAGCACCCTGTAGACCAGAGCAACCGCCATCATCTTCTGTAGGTCCTCCATGGACGTGTTCTCATCAATCTCCTCCACAATGAACTGCGTAATAAATCTGGCAATGTCCCTTTAAAGAGGAGAGACAGAGACTCTGTGTGAGCACAAATCTGGGGAATGACAATAACAGATTTGGCATTAAAGCAGTAATGTAAACTCTTTGGTTGTGTACATGGTCTTATTTGGATCTACAGCGACACCACTGCCAGTTGAGCCTGAGAAAAATGTATTAACAGACTGCAACACTGAAGGGTTCATTTGAATTAGAGGTCGATCAATATGATCTTTCCAGATTACTGTGCTGATTATTAGTAATCAAGGAGACCGATAACCAAATTGAAAAACATTTGGAGCAAACATTTTAAATTTTGGTGTCAAAATGTAGAATTACACAAATCCCAACACTAAACTTTCCTGAAATGTGATTACTTTCTGTTTTGAATTGGTAAACTTTTCACCATTTATTCTTCAATATTACAGCCGGTTATTATGTGAAGTGCAACCAATAACATAGTGCAGTCTATGGGTGATTTCTCAAGACAATGAGTGTTTACTGCAGATAGAAAAGGTGGCAGGAAAACAGCACAAATGTATTCATTTGATTGGAAATCAGTAAAAAAAAAAAAAAAAACTAATCCAGATATTCAGAAAGAGACTGAATATTGATTCAATTCAAAAAATATTATTTGTGTCTTGGGGGCAATTCAAGGCATGAACGGCAGTTTTCCATACAACGGTAGCAACAGCTGTACATAGTACTAGCAGTCATGATGTGGTTAAAATAACACAAAATAAAATTAAGAGCAGAATATAAGTAAAATATCGTATTGACAATGTACATATGGTGCTAAAATGGTGCAAAAATGGCTTTACATTAATTAGCAGCATGGTTACATCGGAACAGAATCACAGTATTTCCATTTACATGAGGTGTAGGTCAGATCTTGGGCTTGGGCAGTAACCAGCAAAACCCTAATTTAAAATTTTTAAGCCTCTGCCTGTTTATACTTTTGATTTCAAAGCTGCATTACATATAACACTTACTTCATCCCACTCAGATGCATGATCCACAGCACAATGGTGGCCTTCACACAAAACAGGATAAAGAAGTCCACTGTCTCTGCTAGGAACCTCTGGAGAGAGGAGGGGATGGTGTACTCTCGTCCTGTGGAGCAGAGGAAAAGACAAGTGCATCAGTATGCCTTTCATTCAAATAGTTGCTCATTACTATGGGTACTATAAGTCACCAGAGGACTCAAAGACCTTGGAAAGACTCTAAGCATGTAAGCCTGTTTCCACTAGGAGTTTACTTAAGCCTGCTTCCCATTAGACTCATGACCTAGCTTATGCATTCAGAATCCCACACATGGCTGCAGACTGTTAGACAAAGTAGGCCACAGCATCACACTGAGCCCTACCTGCCTGCGGAGGGTTTCCGGTCTGCTGCTGCTGCGCTGGCCGGGCATCAGTCGCTGTGAGCGGGGTGTCGGCTGAGCTCTGCCCGGTGTAGGTACCACCCGGGTGAGGCGAGGATGCGGGGAAGCCGAGAGGATACGGGTAGCTGTACCAGTTCCGTGTGTCATAAAAAACTTCGCTCGCGGAGGTCGAGGCAGGTGCCCCCGGTTGTGTCTGGGCGCCTGTGCCCGGCGGAGGGACACCGCACGGCGGAGGGAAGGGGAAGGCGGACAGCGCCAACCAGCTCTGCCAGCTGGCGTAACCCCAGTAATATTGCCACATCCACTGCTGCAACTTAGCGCAGTACTCCGTGGTAGCGCTGCTTTCAGGAGGTTTTGTGCCGTTTTTAGTATCGTCGCTGCTTCTGTCACCCGTCATGGTCGCAGTTATTCCTGGCAAACTCCGCAAGCCCACCAGGAAAAGCGTTTTAACCGCCGTTAGCCTTCAGGTTATCCGTCCTCCGCTCCGTCCATTAGCCGTCTGCCGTTAGCTGCGTCTATTTGTAAATACGCCGATTTCCTGGACCGTTCAACTTTACTCATCACCTCCCAGGCTGGTGTCATTGTACAATGTTCGGGTAATTCATATTTAAACAATAACTAATAATTTAGAACTACACTGCCTGCTTTATCAGTGCTGTAGATTCCAGAAAATCACCACCGTGTTGCGGAAATGCCCGGTAAACCCCCTGTTCTGTCATTAATGGTATGAGCCATTTAAAGGAAGTGCTTTTCCTCAATGCACCTGTCAGACACAAAATTCACTAAACGGTAGTAGTTTGCATAGAAACTCTACGCAGAGGGGATAAAGTTGTAGAATAATAAATACAATAAATGAAGTGAATAGCAAAAAATAAATAAATAAAAAAGACGATGCAAATCAGTAAAAACAATAAACATAATCAGAGACAACATTCAGTTTCTATAATTGTTTGTGCAGAAAGGATATTCACCACTGCAAAAAATAAATATGTAAACAGCTCACTTATTTTTTTTAATTTTAAAAACATGAATATAAAGCTTTGACTAACCGCTTCATGCTACTTGCCTGCCCATTTTAGTATGACCAGCTTGTCAATTCAGTTCAGTTAAAAATCAATTTACTATAATTCAATTCAGTATGCTTTACTGGCATGAGTAATGAGCAATATAGTTAAAGCAACAAGAATGATGTAATTAAAATAAAGTAAATTAAATTAAATGAGGTGAGAAAATTAAAAAAGAAAAAACAATTCATTAAGATTAATTAATAAAATTGTTAAAATAACAAGAAAATGGAAGAAAAATGGGGGGAAACAGTAAAAATGATGAACATAATCAGACATGACATTCACTTTCTTGAGGTAGTTTTTTTGAAAGTTGATTATATGACGTAATAAAATAAATACATAAACAGCTCACAAAAAACAAAACAAAATTAAACTGTATGATAAAGCTTTTATTGACCGTTCCATGCTATTCAGTGCCCACTTGTTTTACATCGGGTAGCTTGTGAGTTCAGTTTCATTTAATTTTCTTAAATTCAGTTTAATTCACTTGGTTGAGTTCAGTTCAGTTTAGTTCAGTTCAGTTTATTAATCGCGTCACTTAATTTCACTGCACTTCACTTACATTCAGTTCACTTCACTTCAATATGTTTTATTACAATATTACCACAGCATCAAGGAATCAAAGAATCAAATAAAATCAAATAAAAAAAATATATAAAACAAATATTGACTTTTTTAATCCCGAAGGAAAGTGAGGTATCCAGCAGTGCATTACACTACATTATAATAAGGCACAGTGTGGTGTAAAGGGTTAGCACATGTATAAGCAATGCAAAATATAATATAAAAGATAAGAACAACTAAATAAAGTCCACATAAATCCACCATCCCTACCAGGGCGAGCTGAAGAGCCGGATGCCTCTGGAGACAAAGGACTTTCTGAGTCTGTCTGTGGAGCATTTCAGCGACTGTAGCCTGCCACTGAACATGCTCCTCTGTCCGTACAAAGTGCTGCATAGGGGATGGTGCAGGTTATCTGTGATGCCCAGCAGCTTGTTCACTGAACGTCGTTCAGCTACCGTGACCACAGAGTCCAGCTCCCTCCCAACAAGCCTTGTTGACCAGCTTGTCAGGTCTGTTCCTGTCCATGGCCTTCACATTCCCACCCCAGCACGGTACAGCATAGAACGGTACACTAGAGGCAATAGACTGGTAGAACAGCACTATACTGCAGGCACTGAAGGACCTCAGCCTGCGTAGTAGGTACAGCCGGCTCTGGCCCTTCTTGTACAGCGTATTCGTGTTCGCATACCAGTCCAGTTTGTCATCCAGGTGTGCACCAAGCTACCTGTGAGCGTGGACCATCTAACATCCAAACCTTCCATGGTGACTGGGAGAGGCCATGATGCCGATCCCCAGAAGTCCAGCACCATCTCCATGCTTTTGGACACATTCAGGTGGAGGATGTTCAGCCAGAAGATGTAATTCGATAAATAAAGTAACATAAAAGAAAGTGACAAAATTAAAAAGAAAATGCAACTGGAATGCAGACAATGAATTAAATGATTTTAAAAAAGAAAAAGAAACTGGCATAAAAGAAGAAAAATGTTTGACGCATAACAGTAAAAGACTAACAAGTAGAAAAGGCAAGTGTTGCAAGCGGATGAAAAGCAAATAAACTTTGTAAAAAAATTCTGTCTCTGTATTGTCTTTGTATTTGTCACATTTTAAGATGACATCCATCTCTGTCTGTCTCTCACTTGTCCCTCTTTCCCCATGAATTCTTGTGTTGTTCTTTTTCTGTGACTGGACTGTGGTCACCAAGTCTGCATCTCAGACAGTTAAACAACACACTGCCAGTTTATCATTTTTTATATATATGTTAATCCTATACATCACCTCAAAGTGTCATGGTTACTGTATTGTGTGTGTAATGTTTAGTTTCAGATCAGAGACAGTCGACACCATGGTAACAATACATCTTTGGGCTTCTTTGACGCCCCTAGTCTCAAAATTTCCTTAGTTTTAATGGACTTTTAATGTATTTGTTAAATACAGCACACTATATGTGTAGTTCAGTGTGTATATTTGATTAGATTATGTACATATTTCTATGACAAACAGGCGTGGAAATAGAAATATCTGAATCCTCTTAGTCCTGACTAACAGAACACCTCTGTGATTGCACCACAAGAGAGCAGCAGAGGTCTGTTGATCTAAAGTCATCCAAACACGTCAGATACAACCAGCAGAACAATCTATCTTCATATATTTGTGCTCACAGTATATGGAATAACATTACAATATATTACAGCTATTGCTTTAGATCAGGTGCAGGGTTTTTTTTGGGGGGGGGGGGTGCATTTCAGCGTTAAAGGACACTTTAATGCTGAAATGCTCAGTATTTTTGAACATTTACATACTATGAGTGGGAGGTGGGCCTGCAGCCATATTTAAGAATCCCAAACATGTGAGCTGAGTGACAATCAGTAAGTCTGCTATAGAGGTCAGAGGGGTCAAAAACTCCAGACTCTATAAAAGCTGCTATGGAAATGGCTTTGATTCAAAAAGAGCTGCTGATGTTTTGCTCTCTCTGACATGTTCTTTCTATTTCACACCCTCTTTTTCTTTATGCTGCTCTTTCACTATGACCCCACTTTGCAGCAATTTGTCACTCGTGTTTCCACTCTCATCTCTGTTCCGCCTCTACACTCACTTGTCTTTTTCTTTGTCTCCCCGCCCTCCCATCTCTCATTCCACTGGCCCTCCTGTCTGATTAAAATGGGGAGCAGTGGGGGGGCGGAGGGTTGCTGTATTTGCTGACTGGGCTGCCCGACTCTTTGGGGTTAGGTGTTAGGTCTGCCAGTTCGAAATGATTGTGCCGGGCCCAGTGAATGGAGCCAGTGAGGCGGACGCCAATCCCCCCAATCCCAGTCGACAGAGGCCATACGATGACTGTGCCTAAAAGTAATCGGGTCCAAATAAAAGCTGCGTCCGGCAAACGCTGACCCCCATAGAAACCCGACAACCTGGTGGGATTACTGCTGTGGAGGTGTGTGCGTGTGCGTGTGCGTGTGCGTGTGTGTGCACGCGTGCTAAAAGAGAGGTGAATGAATAGATCTGAATGTCCTGGTTGCTGGTGGACAGTTTAGCACCCAGATATGGAATATTCACTCAACTGCTGTGGCACAAGTTCAAAGTAACAGAACATAAAATCAGTTTTAAAGTTTGAGCTTCGATCTCTGTTGTTGCCTATTAAAAAAAACTATGTGGTGACCACTATTATGATCTAGTACACTCCAAATTTGCAATAGAAGCAAATAAAATCAATATTAGTTCATGTACGAGATAAAACTATCTTGTGTAAATACTGAGCATGCTGCCATTCCAGTGGCGCTCCTAGTGTGTACCATATAGACTGAAATTATGCAATCTGGCTGTACTTTCTTGAGTCAACACAACACAACATGCTGATAGTACAGCGAACATAAGGGGTTGAACATCTGTGTAAAACTATGTGTGAGTGTACTCCTTCTTTTTAACTTTTAATACCAGTAAATGTCTGTGTCTTCACAAGAAATTTTACTCAAGACACTCAAATGAACCACGTTGAGTCATTTTTAAGAAGTAAAAATCACAGCCTCTTACAACTGAATGTTTTCTTGTTTCTTTCCTATACATATAAATAGACTTTGACATGTAATTTTCAAAAACTGTGCAGGTTTTCTGTTCCAGTATGGAGAATATGATGCAGACCAAGGAAACAATAGCTGTCATATGATGCAAATAACAGTTATACATAATATACACTTCAAAATAAAAGACAAAATGGAGCTTTTTGTCCATCAGACTGGATGATATGTTTGGCAGACACCAATGAAGCATGGTGGTGGCAGCATCATGATGTCAGGCAATCACTTATTTTATTTATTTTATTTTTTGTGTATATATATATATATATATATATATATATATATATATATATATATATATATATATATATATATATATATATATATATATATATATATATATATATATATATATATATATATATATATATATATATATACACATACATACATATATATATATATATATATATATATATATATATATATATATATATACATACATATATATATATATATATATATATATATATATATATATATATATATATATATATATATATATATATATATATATATATATATGTGTGCACATAGGGATGGTGGACATTTGGGAATGTCATCTTCAGCTTTGGAATCTCTAACTAACCTTTTTCACCAGTTTCAACCACACAATCTGATTTTGTTGCACCATCATAATGGGACATTTTCAGGCTTAAATTCTTATTATCACAAGAAAATTGTCTCTTTCTGCCATGGTTGCAACCTAACCTGATGGCTCACACACATATCATGCATATGCTTACAGAGACATACCTCAGACAGACAAAATGGTGGAAAAAAATCCATTTACTGACTAACAAAAGTACACCTTGTTCATACTGTTCCTGCTGAAAAGGTTGCTATGTCTGTGCAGAATGTGTTGCACGTTCCCAGACATACACTAAAGGAACAAGGCCATCAAATAACCTTAATTGTTCTAAAACACACTTTATGAACAGAATTTAGTGTGTATTTCGTCTTAATGTCTGTCACTTTCTCATGACTCAGCGCTAGCATTTCATACATTTTTGAGACCTTGACTATCTGCTTTTTTTACAGCATGTGATGGATGAACAACGGAGTTCAGCATCTCCCATAGGTGTTTAGTTGGGCTGAGATCTGGTTAGATGGGCGTAACTTGCCCCCATTTAACATGCTTTCTAACTTTCTATAGCACTTTGATGTGTTCTGCTATTAACTGAACTTTGCCTTTAACATGTTGTGCTCAGAGTCTTGCTCCTATATTGTATTTGCATGTTTTATGTTGTTTTTCTACTAGTGATCACTACTTATTATATTTTTTCACTACTTTTTGAACCTAATTTATTTTTTTATTTAACTTTTATTTATACAGGTAATCTCATTGAGACATCAAGTCTCCTTCTCAAGAGAGACCTGTCCTCAAATAACATAAGTGTCCTATGGATTGCAACATTGTTATCGTGGAAGGAACCACTCCCATCATTATAGAAATGTTTGATCGTAGGATACAATACAACTTTGTGTTTATTTGCTTCCCTCTAAGGGTACAAGTGGACCCAAATAGCAAAACAGATTAACTAGGTGTCCTTACTGTAGGGGTCAAACATTCAAATTAGTCCTGGTGGATTCAATCTTTTGATATAATTCTCTGCAAGAAATCACTGTAATTATGCATATTTGCTAAAATATCAGAATGTTTTTTAATAATATGGATGGTTTTGTAAAGATATTTATGCTGTTTGTCAAGATTCTGAGGATAACTCAGATCTGAAGTTGTCTTAGGAGCTTGACTTTTTTTGTTGGGTGGCTTTCACTTGACTGAACTGAGCTGTGCAGCCACTGCAAGGATCTTAAATTAAAAGGTGTTTCCCTCATAGCAGGCTAATTATTAGAACCGACTGTCCACAGCGGTTAACTCCCACAGTTGTGGAATCCAGCCACAGTTTATGTAAAGGCTCCGCAGAGAACAATATATCACTGGTCTTAGCCAACACCGATTTGGAACCCTGTACAAAAAGCAGTGACTCTTGGCTCCTCAAATGCATCACTCTGATAAGTCTGTCAAAAAACCCAAAAGGAAAATTTCCACTGCTGCTCATGTGGGAACTCAAGATTTAGGTTTGTGCAGTCTTTTTGTACTGGCAGGCTGCCTTGTACTGCGTGTACTGGTTTAAGTTCTTACTGCACACAAAGGTTAAAGCACAGTGATTTAGTCCATTCACATTGTGTCTAGTGGGTCGCAGGGTAAAGAAATGAACAAAGCATGCATCATTCATCTAGAGAATGCGGGGAAAGGGGTCACTCACGTCCTGTCTGAGGGAGTAGGGAGGGCGGCTGTCATGTGATTTACGTATAAATTACTCAGACTGGCTAGAATGCACTCTGGCATTTCATGTTTCATGTTGTTTCAGAATGTTCTTACACTCCGTTCCTTCAAATAGGATTAATCTCGTCAATTCACTCATTTCATGCAGAGATTGTTGTATCCACTCTCAAATGTACGTCACTTTGGATAAATGAAATTGTAGAATTGTAGATCAAAGAGTCTATAATGTTTAGACCAGGGGTGTCAAATTCATCTTAGTTCAGGAGCCACATTCAGCCCAGTTTGATCTCCACACCAGTAAAATCACACCATAATAACCTAGAAATAACCGTAACTCCTAATGTTTTAGTGCAACAAAGTTCACATTTAAGGAATTATCTTTTTACAAAACATTATGAACAGCCTGAAATTTCTTAAGAAAAATAAATTCAATTTCAACAACACTATGCCTCAGTTTATTGCTTACACATTACAACTTACAAAAAGACAAAAGTCAGACAACAAAGATTAAAAAAAACACAAAAACAAGACAAAATATTACAAAACGGAAAAACGAAATGAAAAAATGAGACAAACAAGACAAAACAAAACAAAAAAAGAGACAGAAAATTAGAGAAAAAAGTTACAATGCAAAAAAAAGGACAAATGACAAAAACGAGACAAAAAATGACAAAAGCAAGAAAAACAACGACAAAAATATGAGAAGATCGACAAAAGTCAGACAAAAAAGACAACAAAACAACAAAAACGAGACAAAATATTACAAAACAAGACACAAAACGACAAAAGAACAATGAGCAATCTAGTGTTTTACTTTGTGATCGGAAAAACTTATGGTCTAGAAATGATTTTAAATTTATCGTTTTACAAATTTACAATCTGCAGTCAACATCTCTATAATTTTTATACTTTGAGGGCCAGGTTGGACCCTCTGGAGGACCGGTTTTGGCCCGTAGGCCGCATGTTTGACACCCCTGGTTTACACAGTTGTTCCTTCACTGTGATTTGTGCTTTTTTCAGATCAGTTTTTTTCTCAAATTAACAGCGACGTCTTACTAAATAGAACACCTGAAACCACAAAAATATAAGATGACTAACTGCTCCATCTGCTGAGGCAGCAGAGGGAAGCCCACGTTACCTTTGGCCTAAAGAAGAGGAAAAATCCCTGCCTTTTCTTATACGTAAGAACGTAAGTGAGAACCAATTAAGTAAATTATGTCTGCTTCCCTAGAGCCCTGACAGGAACACCCAAGGGGAGAATGAGAGCAGAACTGCTACTCCCACCGACTTCTGGTTCAAGAAAATTCCCCTCATCCTCATCCTCCTCCTCCTTGTCGCTTTGTCCCTGATCTCCTTATTTCCTGGACCTTGAACGTCTCAGCACACACTCACCTCTTCCCTGCTGTCATCACAGCTTGGTCTGGAGTAGAGAAGCTGGTTCATGTAACAGTACAGTAAAACACATTTTTTCCGACTCATTTCTGCTTTTTGCCTCATCTCTGGCTACATTTCTCACATGATTCTTTTTCATTCTCTTCCTACCCTATATATTACCACACTTTCCATTTTTGAACTCCTTTACATACAAGCTTTAAACCTGACCTAATCAGTATTTTCTATTAGGAATGGATTCTGTTACTGTGCATTATGAAAGAGGTCACTCACAGTAATGAACCCACAGAGAATTATGCAGTTTCTGTTACTTTTACACCGTTTAACTCATTGCTTGCAGCTTTATTATTGTGTGTCGCTCTCATTGCTTTCATCAGTCCCGTTTCAGCAGGTATGAACAAAAACAGTTTCTGTTTAAGCATCTCAGATATATTTGAAATTATTAAATTGCCCTAAAGGTACAATGCAACTTAGCCCTGCCAGGCTATTCCACCATCAAAAAGTGTCAACTTCTTTCATGAAATGCTAAGTCAGTACATTTTTCCAGTAAGGCATCATGATTTCATTTCCTAAATTCACTCCTTCTGACCAGCGTGATGCAAAATCTACAAATAATCTACACCAAACAGACTGAAAAAGTGAACCACTTGCTGGTGAACATGGTGAAGCCTTGAGCAACAAAACATCCTGTTTCCCTCAGGAGTGGATAGAGTTAAATACAGAGTTAAAGGAGAGTAGATTAGATTCCTCATGAGCCCAGAAATGCTTCTACAAATTAATTCTGATGTCTGATGTTGTTGATGTTTTCTGGATGAGTAAATAGGCAACTTGTTTAATCAAAGTCGGGGAAGTTTAAATTTTACATGTTGCTCAAGTGCACTTCAAGTTGTGTTGAAACTGTCTTGAAAAGCAAATATTTTTATGGTTACTATACAATATGCAAGTCCAACAAAACTCACAATGGAGACTGAGTTGCCTCCTGCACAGCTCCCTCTAGAACAACATGCCCAGCAGTCCAAACGATGATGAATTCCTGACGTCTAAAACAAGAGGAAATGCTTTCTGTGGACGTTTCACTATGTCCTACTTTAACCTTCAGCCACTCTAATTTCACTACACTGGTGTCAAGATCCAGACTCTTGGTCACATGCTCCGTTTCTCTCTCGCTTCTGCTTTTTTTCCACCATCAAAAGTGCCTGACAAGACAAAGAGCTAACAAAAGAGCTGACCCACACAGGGTGCTTGTTTGTTTAACGTGCAGCTGTGCATTGCAGGGAAGGCAGCTGAGTTGTTTCCCGGTGAGTTTCACACGGACTCAAACAGCTGTAAACCCGTAGACCTCGAATTAATAGAATTAGACTTAATTAGAAAACATACAGCTCTTCAACATGTTGGGAAAAAATAACTGCTTCACAGGATTTACAGGAGTTATAGTGCAGTCTTATTACACACTGACAAAACCCATAGATGCTATCTAAAAACTAGATCACCTCTGCTTTGGAATGGAGCTTTGTGGTGGCCTAACCCTCCTGTTGTCCTCATTTATGGACACCAAAAAATATTGTTTCCTTGCCTGAAAAAAATTAAAAAAAAATCACCAAAAAAATTCCAGATAAGAAAATCCCAATAATTCCTTAAAAGTTTCCCTTAAAAGTTTTATTTTAAAAAAAAAAAAAAAATGTGGCAAGAAAATTCTTGTAAATATTTTCAAAAAATGAGTAAAAATCTTCCAAAAAAATCCTAAAAATATCTAAAATGATTACATATATATCAGTGAAACTTCTAAGATTTTCTTTAAGAACAATCACAAAAAAAATCTACGTAAATCCAGCGAAATTTGCTGGATTTTGGTTGATTTTCTTGTGAATGTTCTTAAGAAATATTTTTAACATTTCTTGTTTTCCACCAAAAAATGTTCAAAGATTTCCCAAAAATGTTGAAAATGTGGACATCAGAAGTTTCACTGTGAAAATATATTTTTTCCACATTTTCAAACTTTAAAACAGGTCAATTTTGACCTGCAGGACGACACAAGAGTTAATAAATCTCACCTGAAGGGTTACGAGAGGTTCGCTGTTTGGGTTTATTCTTCTGAGAGGCCTGTTTACTAGCCACTTGGAGAAAGGTCACCCTCTGACTAATGGCTTCCGTTTTCCTCCCGCCTATCAGAGCTGCGGTTATCTCTCCAGTGCATTGTGGGGAAGTGCCTGTTGGTCTACAGCACGTCTCAAAGTGTCCATCAGGCCAACTTTCCTGATGGCCTATTGTTTTTTGATAAAAAAGTTTCCTCTAAAGTACAAACTGTCCATCTGCGATGAAATCTAACATCAATTGCTGAATGTATACATAGAAGTACTGATGCACTTGTGTAGATAAGGACTCACGCCACATTGTTGTTTTTTTCTTGTGGCTCAAGTAAGGAGACATATTGGCCTGTATGAGACAGAAATCACACATGTAGCTTGCACTCTACATTGTTGTATTTAACCCTTTGTAGATGTTCTACAGCTAATGTAAACCAAACACGCATCTGCTATACTGAACACCAAGGATTAAACTAAAAATGTGTATTTTTAACCCTAATGTTAACTCTGCTAATACATTGCTTGATGAAAAATAAAAGAAAACAGTGAAACATTGAAACCAGATCAGACGAATAACATAATCTGACCTTTAAAGTATCAACACCATTCAGCCATACCACCTGCAGTAGAAGGTCACCGTGTCTGTGCTCATACTCATTGCATAGAAACCACAACAAACCACTATTATATCCACTTGGATTCCTTGAAATCTCACTCATTTTTGCTTACATAAACAGAATGTAACAGAAACAGACAGCTTGCTGTACTGTCTGGCACGACAGGACCAATCCTTCTTCCGGTGGAAAACCACAGTCACATTCTGGACTGTGATGTCTGCTGCCACTCCTGAAGTCAGCAGCTCTTATTCGGGTCATGTAAGATGGTCACATATGTACCAGTTTTGAAGTTTCCCAAACTGATTTTCAGCTGAGAGGTAGCTTTTTTTTCTCATGTGTTGATTTTAACGCTGAGACCAGTTGAAATAAGCATTTCAAATTTTGGTTTCACTGATTTGATTGTGCAGTGATCAGAGTTGGGGGGAATGCATTGCAAGACATTCCGCTAATCACATTACATTCGACTGTAAAGCAGTTTCCATCCAATAATTTTTTTCCCCCGCTTATCCAGGATCAGGTCATGGTGGCTGGATAAGCAAACATTCCAGTCATCCCTCTCTCCAGCACTTTCAAGCTCCTTCTGCGGCATCCCAAGGCGTTCCCAGGCCAAATGAGATACATAATCTCTCCAGTGAGTTCTGGGTCTACCTCAGGGTCTCCTCCCAGTTGGACGAAAATCTCCAAAGGAAGGCGCCCAGGAGGAATCCTAATCAGATTTCTGAAATACCTCAGCTAGTTCCTTTCAATGTGAAGGAACAGAAACTCTACCCAGAGCTCCCACCCCATGTCCAAGCTCCTCACCCTAGCTCTAAGGCTGAGCCCAGACACGCTACAGAGGAAGCCCACTTTGATCTTGTATCCACTGCCTCATTCTTTTGGTCATTACTCAGAGCTCAAGAGCATAGATAAGGGTTGGAACATAGATTTGCCTTCTGGCTCAGCTCCTACTTCACCATGCCTATCCAGTACAAAGCACCAATCCATCTGTCCATCTCATACACCATGAGATACTTAAGCTTCTTCGCTATGGTCAGCAACTCATCCTCACCCTAGATGAAGCATTCTTCTTCAGCAGAGAACCATGGGCTCAGACTTGCAGGTGTGGGTCATGCAACATATTACTGTTTCTAGATTCAGTAACTACCTTACAGTTACGTATCAGCAACAGCTGCTTTTATTTTCAGGCAGTATAGTCTACAGACAGCCGTGACTCTCATGAGGCAGTTTTACAATACAGGAATTTGGGGCTGTCACAAGGTGATGCAAACATTTCCAGGAATGGCCCTGTAATTGGTCTCATAGCCTTTTTGTTTCCGTTGAGGTGTAGACTCTTGACAACTTTGATTGCAATGTCAATTCAGTGTGTGCCAAACAATAACAAATACAGGGGGTCGTCGGTTTATGATGTCTTTGACCTACTGCGTTTCATTGTTACATTGGAACTGGTTACGTGGAACTAGTGGATGAGCGGAGCAGACAAATACATCATCACGGTAAGATGACTGTTTGCATTCGCCAGTTGTACGCTACCTTGGATTGTGCTACATTCGCTAACTTTTTGCCCTTGCATGATAAAGTAGATCAAGTTATAAAAACAGTGCAACATATTCCATTATCTTCTTGTAAAATGACTCATGCATGCATGAAAGTCATTGTTATTCATGACGTTTCCAAAGAACTGGTCAATATCATGATGCATGTAACAGCTTTGTTTACATTTTTGCTGGAGTTCCGACTTACGACGAAAATCAACTTGCTTTGGGCAGTAGCAACGGAGCTGCAATGTGAGTCGAAGATGACCTGTAGTAGTTAGTGGACATAATTCCAGTTCGAAACAGCACACAGGAAATAGAACAATGGACTACTTGTTGTTGTGTTAGCCTTTGTGGTGAATTTTACACCACTGATGCCATTGTCACAGAGTACAAGACTGCCTTCACTCATTGTCTTATTAGAGTTGACCCAATCAATGCCAAGCAGTTCTTTCAGGACCTACCCCAGTGTAAACACTTTTTTCTCTCAAAAATGTCTCTGACAGGAATTCTACAGGGGCGGATCTTAGGATTGGAAAACCCACAAAGGTTTGGGCCACTAAAAGGGCCTGCAACTTCCAGCAGTGGAAAACAGTTTATAGACATGCAACTGAGCCTTGTTCTCTCCACAGCAGTTTTCTGTGAAGTCCTCTTTGGGCTGGTTGGTATTGTTACCTTTGCTGTTGGCTTTGAGGTATTAGTGATAATACGTAATATACATATATTAGCTTTAATGTTACATCGTGAACCAGGCAACAAATCTCAGGTAATCCTGTAAAGACTCAGAAAAGTGATGTAATGAGCAGCGAAACAAATGACTTTCTATAGGCAGTAAAGAAGTAAACTAAAATTATTGAGTAATGCATAATGCATTACGGTCATAGATTATCGACCCCAACACTGCTAATGATTTAGTGTTTGAAGTCAGTTTTTCTTCACAGAAGTTCCGTTAAAACCCTTCATGCTGTGGCCATAAAACAAACTACTCTGCATGTTACAGAGTCACGGAGTTCTTTCTGTGAATGGAGCACAAAGGATGCTTGATGTGAACAAACAGAGCCCATCTACAATGTCGCTTCCCATCTGGCTTAACGTGGACGAACACACACTCACACACACCGATTTCAAAGATCACCCCATTCCTCACTTCCCCTCTCAGAGTCACCCCCTCCAGATTACAGATCACATGTTCTGTCACACAGTAGTCGTAGGAGGAGGAGCAGCTGATAAGCCAAACACTGTGACAACTTGCGGCGGATTCAGAGCAGAAAATGCCAACACTTGCTGACATTTTGATGCCTAGCCAGCCGTTTCTTTATCTGCGTTTGAACAGAGAGCGCAAATATAGACACACGAACAAATGAACAAGCAGGTGATGATGCTTGTATATGCAGAAAAAGCCATAGTTTGGGCTGCAACATTCTCTGGGGAAACTATTGTGTAGGGTCAGGTTTGCATAGTCTCACTTTAAAGATTTCCACCGTCCTTCCTCTGAGCTATACAATCACTCGGGGCCTCTGTTCTAAGCTAAATTCTGACAGGAACTCCTGGTGAGCGGACTTGAAAAACACTGAGTCTTTGTGCAGCTCACAAAGCAAAAATATATTTCCTCCTATACAGTGCAGAAGCCTTTGAAAGTTATATTTTGAGCTGCCCCCTTCTTCGAGTGAGAAGTCTGACATCAGCTTCATGAAAAATATTACTTAAAGATGAAAGACTGAGAACATTCTCTGTCTCTCTTGTTGCTGAATGACTGAGGCTTATTCCAGGACTGATGCTTTGCCACTTGTATTATTAGGTTTTTAAAATGGAGTTTGCTTGTCAACGAACAGTTTAGACATGTAGGTTGGTCAATCATATTAATAAGTGTATTAGATGTTTTGGAATAATGAAATGCAAATAAAATTGCAGTTAAACTGAATACCTGAGAAAATTCTGTTACACTTTCCTGCTGCCCTGTGCTGTAATCTCTCCTAAGCCATCCACTAACTTTATGTATGTAACGCAGCAAACTAATTATGCCCGTCACATTCAGAATTAAGCAATTTCTGGTAAATTACTGTGTATATATTGTTATTTTTGAAAGCTTCAGAGTTAGTTAAAACCTGTGAATCTCTAAAAGCCACCATCAGGTTTGAAAGACATCTTGTCTTTAAACAACAAAAGCTCCAAAATTTCACCATTTAGTAGTCGGAAACTGCAGGAACAGAAAGAATTATCTCATCATCTTGAACCAATCATCTGTAACATGAAGTCCCATCAAAATTAAAATTTTGATATTTAATCAAAGTACGATTGCAGTGACTATATTCTGTGAAAAACAAAAAATTATACCCTCCTCGGGACAACTGTAAAGTTATTAGTGACTCAGGTGCGACCAACAGTTACGTGACAAAAATTCAGGGACTTTTTTGGTTTGTGTTTACACAGAGACAAGTACACAAGCAAATAAATATGCAGGCAGTAAAATTTAAAATACTGTGAGTCTTATACATATCAATTCCAGTTTTTCAAATTTGTGTGAAATAAATAAAGTAATTCAACTTGCCTATTTTTAAATGATTTATGCTAATGTAATACTGCACAGACACTTTTTCAGTTGTCTCTATTTCTAGCCATGGTTGTTCTGTTTGCATGGAGGTGCAGGACTTTTAAACTGAAGTGAAAATGAGCCCACAGAGTAGAGAAATGTACCAGGAGTAACAAACACCTGTGAACTGCATGGACTTTAGAGAGTTAATCCAGATGTCTACACAGCAGCATCCTGCCTCTCTGAGCCTTTAGGGGAGATAATAGGACAGCCGGCCTTTGTGTGACCAGACAGAGCACAGCTTGCATAACATTCAGACACTTGTTGATGAAATCAGAGTCAGCTCTTAAGTATGACTGGATTGTGAGGTTCAGTGGAAAGAAATCCCGTTGCATAGCAAGCAGCCTCTCCTATAGCTCAGCAGGGCTCGACATAGTTCTGCTCAGAGGTTTGGTTGCCATGGAGACTGGAGACCCTCTAGGGTCACTTTAGGTGTTGTCTATGTCCTGTGGAGAGACTGAGAGGAAACTGATCTGTGTTCAAGGTTTTTAGTGAATGTGGAGGCAAACTTCAGAGAAACTTTACTTGGAAAGCAGGTGGAGGCTGACCTCAAGGCCATCCACACCCTCAAGCAGAAACCTAAGCTGAAAAACATTGAATGGGAGTGGGATTTGTGCGGTAGGTACGGGGAAGATAGTCTCCTCTTTCTGTTTTTACTTCAGTTTTCCTGAAACCAAAGCTACTGAGACTCAATGACAATCTACAGTGAGAAAGTTGGTGTAAAGTTGTGTGAAGTTAGTGCTGCTGCTGCTGTTTTTTGCTTCATCATTTCAATACTGACAATAAATAAGTCTTTCCATTTTTATTAAAGCTGTGTTAGGGAAAATGCTTGTTCTTGTAATGTTTTTAAAACGTACTTTGAAAAATATAATCATTAGGAACAAGCATAAAGCCCTGTCCAGACAGTAAAAGACTAAGACAAAACAGGTTCTAGCCATTAGTCATGGTATCTGTCTGGTTTCTGAATTTCTCCCTTATTCAATCATCACAATCACACAGCCAAAAGAAAAGCAAATGCGGTATTTTCTTTTTATCAGCCCTCCCTTATCTTCACATTTCTTCAGATGTGGAAATAAACATCAACATTTGTGTCCCTGATTCTGTTCACTGTTTTCTGGATTAGATTGTTGTGACTAAAATTGTACCCATCCAGACAATACACATCATTCTTACACTTCATACCTCCTAACATGTAGCTCAGCATTCGCAAATGAACAAGTGACCACATTTAGTAGGAACCTCACTAGAGATACAGAGGACTTTTATCATTTTCATTGACTGTGCCACGAACCCACGTTCACTTTGTGGAACAGTCTGTAATGTTTGATGATTGTCACTTTACACCTTGAAGAATCCCTTTTACAAAAGCATTTAAGAATGTTAGAGGTGGAACTTCTCTTTAGTGTAGCTGCTCCACCAAATACTTCTTTATTGTACGGATACACAAGCCAAAAAAGACTGGAAACAATGCGCTGTAAATCCTTAAACCAACCAGAAACTACAGGGTCAGTGACTGTCATTTCAGATAGCGGTGTTGCTATTTGTTATTTGGGACACAAAACAAAGTTATGTAAGAGAATTTTCCTGAAATCTGAAAACTATTTTCACACACACATTCTTTGGGAACATAACGTTGCTGAACCTGACCAACCCCAGATCATAACTCTAACCCCCACAGGCTGGTAGACACTAACCATGATGAGTTCATCACTTCATCTGCCTCTCTTCTTACCCTGATGCCCCCATCACTCTGGAACAGGGTAAATCTGGACTCATCAGACCACATGACCGACCACATTTCTTCCTCAAAGATAGTGGTTCCCCACTATCTATCAGATTTGATAATGTGTTGGATGGTTCTTAACCTGATTTCAGAAACCGCCTTAGTTTTTTTCTTTGCTTGATGCAGGCCAATAATTTGATTCTTCTGAGACAGATGAATACCCTTTCTATGACCACAGGATTTGTCTTCCAACATGGTTGTTTAAGAAATGAGAAGCTCCTCACTGCATCAGCTAGAGTTAAAGAAGTTGTTGCAGCTGAAACATATTCATCACTGCAGTAATTATCCAATGGAAGGATCTCACCTATTTGCTTAGTTAAATCCATGTGGTGACTTTTTTTTTGGTCAGGCAGTGTATGTGCACAGCTACAATTTGCTTCCATGTTGTCTTCCTGATGAAATGTAGCAACATGAGAGCACCTTTTTCATTCAAAGGAAGTTAAAATTGGGTACAGGAGTAACATGTCATTTGTTGCATGAGAATTAAAGATAAAACTGGACGTGCCATTATCTATTCTCAATTTGATTATTGCAGTTCGCTTTGTTGGGGTTTTAGCAGGACAATCATCTCCAGTTGGTGCAAGAGGCTTCTGCTCAACTTCTTATCAGGACAAAGAGGAATGATCACATCACATCTGCTTCCCTACACTGACTCCCTGTTGGATTTTAATGTTTTATTGCTCACTTTTATGCCCTAAATCCATTTACTGATTCGATATGTGTCTTTTCAATCACTACAGATGGAGTCCTGCTGGTTGCTCCTGGGTCACAACCTTATACAACTCAGACACACTTTTTTCCTCATGTAAGCTTTTGGTACTTTTACTTTTATTTTTAAAAAAAAAAATTCATCCCATTCATTTTGTTGTTTTTACCACCTCTGTCCTCGTGCCCCTTAACCTTATACTCATTTTGTCCAAAACACTTAGTGCTATATAAATCACCGCTATTATTCTAAAGCTCTCATATCATGTATGTTTAGCCACTGCTGATCCACTTGAACATGAAAGGTGTTTGTGTTTGACCAAGTTTAAGTTAAGGACAAGCAGAGGAAGGGTGTCAACGCTGCAACTCAAGTGGAGCTTTCCAGATGTTATGCAAAGGATGTGAGTTCATTCTTTTAAAGTCCGAGACGATCTTTCTCTATACAAAACAACCCCAGTGTCAACAAGATACCTTTGTCTATCAGGCATGAGAACACACACCCAGACACCCACTAAAACATATGCACACCGGCAGCATTACATTGTGTACGAGCCACTTGCAAGATATCCTACACTGTGCACCACATTATTTTGACATTTCAGTGTGTTTTCTTGTGCGTCACATAATAAGAGATATCCTAACTCGAGGCCTTTGTTTTCTTTAACTTCATCCTCTGCCAGTTCACTCTCAGTGGGCTTCTCACTATCTTTCATCCTTCCTCAACAGTTTCCTAATTGCGCTCTGCTGATGTAAGGTTCACCTCCGTAAACTGTGGGCAGCGGAGGAAGATCAGGACCTTTTCTCTCCAACAAAATACTTCCCGTTCTATCCTGTTTGGCTGCAGTATTATTTCAGATGGTCGGAGGGAATATCTGCTTCATGCACACTGTTCGTGTTTATGATTGAACTGTTTTTTAAACTGCTAAGCTCTCGTAATCATTCAAATATTGAAGCTACTTGCAGAAATTGGCTCTTATTACACTTTTAGATAATTAAGAAAAGCTGTAGACAAGATATAAGATGTCAGAGATAAAACAGGGAGGTGGAGATCTGCTTCATTCCCTGCAGTTAGCCAAACACAGTGACGTGGAGGCCCTTGGACTGCAAGCAGAGCACCTGTAAGTCAATCCATAGCAGATGTGACCTGATGTTTCATTCTTTCAGAGCACTTCTATAAGGATACATAGCATTTTGAACAAAGTTTGGTTCAATTTAATGATCAATAAAGCAACAGATTAAAAAGCATGAACAGCATACACTCACTTTGTAGTTTATTAGATACACACAGCTAATATTTACTGAACACAACAGTCCCTGCAGTAAGTTATGACTCTGTGAATGTTGCTTCTGCTAAAGGAGATGAGAAAGGAAGCATTTAGAGCAGGGGTGTCAAATTCATTTTAGTCCAGGGGCCACATTCAGCCCAATTACACCTCAAGTGGGCCGAACCAGTAAAATCAGAGCATAACAACCTATAAATAAACATGACTCAAAATTTTTCCTTTGTGCAAAAATATTCACATTTAAGGAATTATCTTTTTACAAAACTTTATGAACAACCTGTAATTTTGGGGAAAAAAATACATTTAATATCAACAACATTATGCCTCAGTTGATCATTTACACGTTACAACCTGCAGATCTAAATGGATCTACAATGACACAAAGTATTTAGTCACAGGTATCTGGAACTGAACAATATAGTACTTTTCCTTTATGATTAAAATGGCAAAAGTCAAAAAAAGACAAAATATTGCTAAAATGAGACACAAAATGTCCAAAGCAAGAAACAAAATGACAAAAAATTAGACCAATTACACGGAACAAAACAGAAAGAGACAAAAAAATTGACAAAAAAAATTACAAAGCAACAAGAAAATGGACAAATGACAAGAAATTACACAAATGACACAAACAAGACCAAAAATGACAAAAGCAAGAAACACAATGACTAAAAAATACACAAGCGAGACAAAAAGGAAGCACAAAACGACAAAAACCACAAAAACAAGACAATATATTACAAAAATGAGACAGAAAATGACAAAAGAACAATGAGCAATCTAGCATTTTACCTTATGATCAAAACAACTTTCATGGTCTAGAAATTATTGTAAATTTATAGTTTAAAAAATTTGCAGTTAATGTCTTCTCTGTCGTTTTTGTGCTTTACAAAGTCATCCCATGGGCGAGAATGGACCCTCTGACGGGCCTTTTTTTGCCCGCAGGCCGCATGTTTGACACCGCTGATTTAGAGGATTCAACCAGCTCTTATTTTTGTTGAGCAGGAACCCTCCCTAGCAAAAAAAGATAATTCAATCCTAACCATGAACTACATCTGGACACAGGATCCACTGAAAAGAGCAAGGCCATAAGATCAATTTATAACTTTGATAAGTCCAATCAAATTACCAAAGTCAAACTGATGCTGTGATTTTAGGGCTTTTGAGGACCCTGGAGGCCCAAACAGTAGCTGCCAGCTTTGCCCACTTAGTGATCTATCCTCGGTTATCATGTTGAGGTATTCTCTCTGTAATTATCTTCTGCTCAGCCATCTCTCATCTGCTTGAAACTTTTTTTAATCATAAAATATGAATATTTAAAATGGTTTCTATGACATTTTAGACCAATCAAATACTTTATGAAATTGTTCACACATTTGAAACTTCAGGCAATGTTTGGAGAGCAATATCTTAGAAAATCCTAAAAGTCAAAGCTTGAAATTTTAGTTTTTTTTCTCGTCATGACATTGATGAAGAATCTGCAATATTGGACAAGTAGATCAAAGAGTCTCTGACTATGGGTGAGTTGAAATATGAAAGAAAATTAAACCCAAAATGGAAGGTCCTGGGCTGCACAGTGGCTGGTGGTTAGCACTTTTGCCTTGCAGCTAGAAGATCCCCGGTTCGCATCCTGACTTCTGCATGGAGTTTGCATGTTCTCCTTGTGCGTGTGTGGGTTTTCTCCAGGTTCTTCGGCTTCCTTCCACATTCCAGAAATATGCTGAGGTTAATTGGCAACTCTAAATTGCCCGTAGGTGTAAAGGTGAGTGTGATTGTCTCTATATGTAGCCCTGTGATAGACTGGTGACCTGTCCAGGGTGTCTGACTTAGCTGGGATGGACTCACTCCAGCCTCCAGCCCACCCCCCTACCCAGGTTCGATTCCAGCTTATTGCCCTTTGCTGCAGGTCTCCCCCCTCATTCCTCCCCCTACTTTCCTGTCTGCCTTTTCACTAACCTGTCAAAAAATGGCCACAAAATTGCATTTAAAAAATGTTGAACTTTGGATGGATGGAGCAAGTGGGACAAGTTGTACAAGAAAAACAAAAATATTGTAGAAAGCCCAATCCAAGTAGGACAGAGTCCAGAATCTGTAATATTAGACAACTACTAAATCAGTGGCATGATGAGAAATAACATCTTTAATAGTTTCCTCAAATTTCAATTTGTGAACAAAATGTGCTTAAAATTTGACAACAGGCTTTTTTTCCCGATAATTATCTCATAAAGTATTTGATATCAAACTAAAATTGAACAGATGTCTATGAGATTCCATGTGTTATGCTATAAAAGAGATGCCTTGCAATGATTCTTCTCCTTCTCAATTGATGGGAACAAGTCACGCTGATCAGTTTTCATACATTTCTTATTGAGGTTGGGTTACAGTGCTCCTCGTGTTCCAGTTAAACGATTGGTTCCTCATCTGTACACATTAAATATGTGTGACACACTAAGGCATCTCTACTATATCGGCCCTTGTTCTACTGTTCTACTCTCATTTACTTGGCATCTCCCCAGAAGTTCAGACGCTGTACGTCCTTGACGGCTGCCGGCTCCATTGTCCGGCGCTGGCCCACAATTCCACCTGGTTCAGCTGTTTTGGCCATTAGGTCCAATCAGTTCTATCGTCTCCCTTTTCCTGTCATGGGAAAGTGGCCATCGCCTCTCGAACAATCTCCCCAACGCACGGAAACACACAAACTTGACCAGCGGCCAAAGGGTTGGGGGTGGGTGGGGGGGTGTCTGTGGGGACGAGCCGTAATGTTTTCTAGTTTCTCCGTGTCCAGCTGCCAGAACATGTGCAATGGGAAATGTTCGACCTCCCAAAAAAGGAAGAGGGGATACGTTTCCCTGCTGACCTCTCCGCATGGTTGCGCTCAATACTTCTAAAAAGAGTTCACATTCCTCAGAGTCCCTGCCAACACACATCACGTGTGATCAGAACAGCAGGATGGTTTGCTTCTTGACCTTTAAAGTCGAGGTTGTTATCTGACCGAAATAAGGAAGCATAAAAGGAACTGTACAAGCCAAGGTAGCTGGAAAACACTACTGCATGTGGATTTAATTGTGCTGCTTTTTTTTTTTTTTTTTTTTTATCAAACCCTGGAATAAACCATTAAAGTCAGGAAATCAGCTTGTCAGATTAGTTCCCATTAGAGCACATTTTTGTTCGGCATTCCTCTGCACGCCCTGATGGAATGCTTTGAAGAACGCCGTAATTGAACCGCTAATTAACGGCAGATTTACTTTGACCGCTGCTAATTATTAATATTCAACAAACACACACACACACACACACACACACACACAGAGGCGCCGCTTTGACAAGTTTTTCATTCGTTTTTATTCAAATCACCACAACAATTCCAAATGAAACCAAATGTGTCATGTTGGAGAACAGAGGCACAGAAGTCTGCTTTTTGGCAACACGGTGAGGATAAAGAGGAAGAAGAAAACACGCCGTTACTTTTAGTTTGGTATTACGCTCATTGAACTGAGCCTGTCATCCAGCAATGCGTCCAACGAGTGGGCTCAGAGAAAAAAATTTAAAAAACAGCCGCCACTGTTACTCCTTTACGTACGTCCTCACAGCAACCACGTCTCCCATGATGCATTTCTGTGTGGAAAGACAAGAGATCAGGTGAGTTTTGTGGATTGTAAAAGAAGTATTTGCAAAGAAAGTTGTGAAATCAGGCTTGTGCAGTGAGAATTTGGGCCACAACTGCTACTTTTTAATGTAAAATTCCAAATAACTTATTATAGTTTATAAGATTTTTATGATACAACTCTTCCTCTGGTATTGGTGTTTGCATTTTCTGTAATGCAGCTCATTTAAAGTCTTTTATTGTTGGAAATTATAGGATAAGTTGGGATATATGCAGCATAATTGCACTTGTTATGAATACATGGAAAGACAAACTTGTATTAGAATCTGGTTTTCAAGTTTCATAAATCTGACTTGAAGTTTTGGTGCATAAAAATAAAATACTGACAAATACAAACAAATAAAGAGGGATTAAAGACTTTAAAAATGCAAGTTTTGCAAGTCACGTGATTTGCTGTTGCAG
The DNA here is from genome assembly GCF_022539595.1 of Amphiprion ocellaris. Classification (NCBI taxonomy): domain Eukaryota; kingdom Metazoa; phylum Chordata; class Actinopteri; family Pomacentridae; genus Amphiprion; species Amphiprion ocellaris. Next base: position 8,159,507 of record NC_072780.1, read on the forward strand.
TTTAGCAAATCAAATCTACAGATTTATGAATGTGGACAACACTGCACAAGGTAGTTTAAGGAATATTACATTTTCCAGAAAATGTCACCAAAACAAACCCTTACCGCTATCAATTTCCCATCTTCGATCTCCCTCTCTATATTCGTTTCTTTGCCATCCCAGCTCTGTTTCTGCACAAGTTTTCCGTTCTCCATAGTCACCACGGTCTGCAGGGCACAAAAACACAAGACTTTTTACCTCCAGCTCAGAAAACTCCGTGATTTTCAGTGTTTTGTTTTTTTTTTTTACTCCTCCTCTCTCAGCAAACACTAACCCGTGTCTTCCTGTCGTCTGCGGTGGTCTCATCAAACGGCTCGTTGAGCTTGAACTTGATTTCTGTAGTTTTGAAGGTGCTCTGAGACTTCAAGCAAACAGCCCCCTGGTCGTCCACGGACACTATTAAGTTGGGCTTGGTCCGGTTCCCCACCTGCCGGGTGGCAAAACCCACACCTGAGGAGAGGAGGGCAGAAAACTGAAGCTAATTCAAATATTTAAAAAGTCAAACTACTTCTGCATTACATTTTGGTTGCTACTCACATCACAAAGCAACACATTTACATTGCATTTGAAGCTAATTTCAAAAAGCTAGCATAACTTGACCATTAATGTTTAAATAATATTAGGTAACAACAGGTGTGTGATGTTTCTCCAAAACTCTCTCTCTTACCAATTGCTTTCATGTAGTCGTCAAAATTGTCGCTGGAAACCATCTTCCATGTCCCAACAAACTTGTCAACCATGTTTGCAGCCTTAGAAGTGATGATATCCTTTATATCCTGACTAACAGACCGAGCAGTGCCTCCTGGTTCGGATCTTCTTCCACTGTGGGAACGAACGAGCGCTTTTAAAGGGACAGACGGCTACTCAGCCACGCAGGAGGAGCCAGTCACAGCCCGCAACGTCACATAACGGAACCCACGAAGTCCCGCCCCCTGCTACTATCATTCTAACTAAGTGGGTTAAAGGGGTTGAAGTGAATTTTATCACTAAATCTGCTTTTATTTTTCTGCTTATTTTATGAGCTAAATTAGCATCTGTCACTTCTTTACACCAAGGTGTTTTAACATGTATTAGCTTGACTACTTATCCTTTGCAGATGTCTATATTTCAGCTCTTTCTTGTCAAAAAGAACATTTCACATATTCACAGTGTCGTTCATCCTTGGATACGTGTCATACATTTTTACCATTCATGTGTATTTCAATACAAATATCTGCAATTTTGCAGCAGATATCCACAACATGGACTGTGGATATCATCATAGTCTTGATAGTGTCGGAAAAATTCAAAACTGAATCAACAAATGCTGCAGATTTCTGATTCCCCTGTTAGAAATAAGAACTCCATTAGCATTGACTAATGGACCATTGGCATTTCAAACAATATTACTTCAAAATCAGAAAGATAAACACTAGCTTTTCATGTATTTTACCACTTAACAATCCATAAGCTTATCAATGACTCATAACTGATGTATAAAGAATGATTAATAAGAATAAAACAGCTAGCTGGAACATAAAAACTGTATTACAGCAACTGACTCAGATTTTTCTATGTGAAAACACTGAATGTAATAATGTTGTATCAGTGGAAATAATCCATGAAGTCACAGATGCTAATGGAACACATGGTAACAAGCAGAGGGAACAGGATTTCAATCATCTGTGACTGGGTGAGAGGTTATTTTTTTTCTTTTCAGTGAAGCTGCATCTAAAACTCTGTGCCAACTTACATTTAAGCCTGCTGTGTCAAAGGTTGGAGCTTGCATAATGTTCTCTCAAACACTGAAATGGTCGCTTTTATCAGGAAATTTTCACATTATGCAAGGACACGCAGTGACCCTGGACTGATCGCAGCACATTTTTAGCAGTTGAAGCACTTAAATTGATCTGACTGATGTGGAAATGATTGCAAGAGTGAGCAGTGCCACTTTCTGTAACATCTGACAGAGGTCAAGTTCATTTTAAGTGCAAAAAACACTCAGCACAATTCAAAATTATGAACTAAAGGTGAATTAACACCAGAAGCCGTGCATGTTACCAGTGAAATAGTTTTTATTGAACATGTCAAAGAATATACAGGATAAATACAAATAAATTCAACAGGCAGAAACAGAACGTGGTCATTTTTTCACTCCAGCTTTTGCCTGTGGGTCCTTTGCTGTGCAGCGGGACTGAAATGCACTCAGCATCTCCCTGGTGGTCAACTTTGCCCCCTTCATCAGCAGCCGTTCTCCATCCACTGTTGGACACATAATGAAATGACTCACAGTGATGCAATGTTCAAGGAGTATAAGGAGTAAAAGGTTGAAGAGTTAACTCTGAGCAGAAGTCAAGTAACACAATGAGGTTCATCGGACCGCTTTTCTGCTGACCTATGGCCGATATTTCTACTTTAGCTGTAAGGCTCGGCTCACTGTGTGTGGGTTCATGAGATCATACCACAAAAATCATCAGCATGAAATTCCCAGACTCGGTCATATAGTCATGAGTTGTGCTGTGTTTACAGAGCAGGGGTGATATATAATTGAGGGACTTCTGAAGTCCATGGGATAGATCTTACATACATTCTTATTACAAATAAAAAATATATAATGTTTTTATGTTCATTATGATCATGTCTTTACAAATTCCAGAATTATTAATTATGGAAACAATCACTTATTAATAAAAAATGACTTTATATCACTAAAATGTCAACTAAATAACCATCCCAATTTAATAACAACCACCTTCTAATTAACTAAACAATAATAAAATCAGCTTATTCAAAAAATGTTTTGATTACATTCTTGTTATTGAGATAATCATGACAGATGTTTCTTCTTTGGCAATATATCAAATTTTATATGGAAAATAATTGCATATGTGTTCAAGAAATCACTTTCCACTAAGTTCCCCATTACAAAAACACCTCTCAAGGAAGTGTGTTAATTCCAGATCACATGACCTGCTCCACATGATGTCATTTCCTCCTGAAGAAAAGACTGGCAAGACTCCAAGGCTTTCTGAGTTATTTAATATAAAATAGTGTGTGAGTCAAGTGTGGATTTATGGCATGTCAACAGGTTTACTACAATATCTTTAGAAATAACTTCCAATTTCAATTTTACTCAATTATATATATAATATTTTAGAAAAATTTTTCTGTAAAAATGCCATGTGGTGTTTGGTTATATGCGGCCATGTTGATTTTAGGGCTGAAAACAGCAAAAACATCAACTATGTTACAAAAAGTCCCACAATTATGTATTGACCCAAATACATTTTTGCTCTTTTTGTGCTTATTGAACAAGAAAGGTCAGCGGTAGCACTGTATATGATGGTATTTTCCCTGGTTTAAGTTTATTACAAACATAAATAGAGATCAAACGACATTTTAAAGACAGAATTCACCTGAAGCGACTTAAAATAAAACTTCAAACAGCTAATAATTCGAGCAATAGTCAAACATTTATTTCTCTGTGTAATGGAGACACCAAACATGTAAGAAACTGAAACCTGGAGTGGAGTGATGCTCTTCTTTTTGGCTGAGCCTTTACCTTTAAGAACTTTGACATTGACACTGATGTAGATCCAGTGTTAACCCTGTAAAACCTACTGTTGCAGAAATACAACATCTGTTTTATTTTTTTAAATATTATTTTCTATCTATCTATCTATCTATCTATCTATCTATCTATCTATCTATCTATCTATCTATCTATCTATCTATCTATTAATATACATATATATTCGTTATGTTTTTTTTGCAAATTTTCTTCTGTATTTGGGTTTTTATATATTATTGTTAATATTTTTTAGTTATATATACACACACACACACACACACACACACACACACACACACACACACATATACACACATTTTGGCTTTTTTCTATATTTGGTTTTATTTATTATTTAGATGTAATTTATTTACTTTTTTGCTCATTTTTTTTCTATATTTGGGTCTCACAGGGTTAAGGGAAGTGAGTGACTCTAATGTGAATGTTTAAGTTGCTGCAGTCAGCCATAATGCGTGCAGATATTTTTCAGGGCAACAGCTATTTACATGCTATGTACCATAGTTGCTGCCCTAAAGGAAAGGAAATAAAGGCACGATTGATGCAATGTTATCACAGTGTGTCCTTCTGCCTCCCTCTCACCGCTGCACAGCTTTTCCAGAGAAAAAAAGAGTAAAGAGTCTTAGCCTGGAAGCAAAAGTCTTGTAGTGAATGACTAAACACAATTCAACAATGCTAGTCTCTTTGGTCTACTCTAAAATAGTTGAATTGATTGATAATAATAGGAAATAGCCAAGCTTTTCATCTTCACAGGCATGTTGAAAGATGAATATGTAGCAAATAATTCAAAATTTTTTTCTTTGTGGTGACTTTTACATTGTTTATGATTACTTCCCAGTATATACATTTTTAATTCTGTGCTAGCTAAATGCTAAACTATAGACTTTTTCAAACAGCTCAGTAAACAGCAACTACCATCTGAGGATTAAAAGAATAGCAGTAAACTAAACCACACATGCAACACTCCAGCTGTGACCACACTGCCTATATCCTCTCCTACATATCTGAACGTGGTTCCATCATACTTACCAAATGTAACGTCCACTACAGGTTCAGATTTGTCGTGCTTCACCGTGGTTATCACTTCACAGTTCATGTTAGTAGATCGAGCCTTTTCTGAGCCCACAAAGAGCAAAAACTCCCTGTAAGACAAGAAAAACACTTTGGTTTAACTAATGTGCGATACACTTTTACTCCACTGCATTTGTTTTATTGCTGTATCTAATGAACGGATGCAGAAATTATGAACCAAATATATTGTAATTGCACTATTATGATATATAGCTTCACACCAAACCAGCCAGCTGTATGTAAAGAAGACAAAATGAGCTCCACCTCAAGCTAAGGCGTTAAATTACTGCTTCTACATAAGCACATCACTAATAATAATCCCCTGATAGCTTAATTTACATTGAGCTCTTATCATTTTAAGTACACTTTGCTGGTAATACTTGTGTGTTCTTATTTAAATAAAATTGTATTTGAGTTTTTATGTGAAATTTAGTATTTATACAGTGTGGTATTACATTTAGTTGAGGATAAGAGCTGAATGCTTCTTCCTATATTACATTTCAGATAGAAGACACAATGGCTGCTTACATTTTGCTCTTACACAGTGTATCAGGAAAACTATTTTCATCGTATGAAAGTATTTTTTGTTTAGATTGTATTTTGGGAGTCTCCTAGAAGACCCTTAACACATCAACACAGCTGTTTCCACTTGTTTCCCTCACATTTTTATGACTTTCATATTAGTTGTGTTGCACCCCGGAGTGGGAGAGGTTGAAATTTTAGTATTCGTATTTGTTTATGAAGCTCGGCGATCTCATCTGATCTCAGGACAATTTTAACCTGAGCAGTGTAATTACCCACAATTGTGAATACAGCTGTTTGAATACACAGGAACTACTTTTATCAACTTAATTACAACTTTTTATTTAAGGTTAGACCTTAGATTAAAGAAGTCCAGGCTGCTCTCACTGGCAATTATTCTGTTGATTATTATATTGATTATTCACAGACTTGTTTAGTCTATAAAGTGTCAAAAAATGTGAAAAATATCCCAAGATGATGTCCTTAAAAGTCCTGTTTTGTCCACAACCTAAAGACATGCAGTTTACTGTTACAGAAGGATAAAGTAACTAGATTTAAGCATTTAAAAAGTTGGAATTAAAGAACAAAAAAAAAGAAACCAACAATTTATCAAGCGTCACAATGGCTTGAAGTTAATTTAATAGTTTACAACTAAATAGTTAGATGTTGCAGCTCAACATAAGGGATTTGAGGAAGAAAAGATAAGGGGATAGTGCAAACGTTTAAGGAATATCAGTAGAAAAATTAATTTAAAAAAACCCCAAAATATATGTAAATACCAATTCTGATTGTCCCGTTACTCCTTGATGGAAATAACAGCCTTGCATATATGTCAATTACCAAGTTATTCGCACAAATTCAGTTATTTATTGCACAAACAATTTAATGCATGCAATGACTAGCTACCCACTATAATTACTGTAAATATTTTCCACTACACTTCCACTTAACTTCTTGTATTACATTTATTGTCATATTTATGTTGATATATTCTTGCTTCTGTTTTATTCTTTAAAATGTTTTTGTAAAGCAACCGTTGGCGCAGTGCTCCCGATTTCGTTGTAAGCACTGTCATACAATGACAATAAAGGCTTTTATTTGATTTGATATACACTGCCTGGCAAAAAAAAAAAAAAGTCACACACTAATATTTTTTGGACTGCTTTTAGCTTTGAGTATGGCACTTATTCGCTGTGGCATCATTTCGCTATGCTTCTGCAAAGTCACAGCATTTATTTCCGTCCAGAGATGCATTCATTTTTCACCAAGATCTTATACTGATGAAGGGAGAGTCAGACTGCTGTCTTCTCCAGAACATCCCAAAGATTGAGGTCTGGACTCTGTGGAGGCCGATCCATGTGTGAAAATGACGTCTCATGCTCCCTGGCCAATAATTTCACTCTTCTCAGACAGATTAACATCCTTTCCATGACCACAGGATATGTCTTCCAACATGGTTGTGTAAGAAATGAGAAGCTCCTCACTGCATCAGCTAGAGTTAAAAAAGTTGTTGCAGCTGAAACATATTCATCACTGCAGTAATTATCCAATGGAAGGCTCTTACCTATTTGCTTAGTCAAATCCAGGTGACGACTTTTTTTGGATGGGCAGTATATCAGTGGTATTGCACAGATTCGTTTATAAATAGAAAAACTGACACCGAAGTATTTACATTGCACAAATTTGTCCATAAGTAGAAAAGCAGCAATGTTACACATATTCTAGTTTACGTAGAAAAATTAGCATTGCACAGTGATTTAAAATATTTATTTCACAGTTTTAAATGTGTTGATAATGCATCGAAAATAAGTATGATAGTAGCTGAACCTTAAACAAGCTATTTACTTTAATAGGGTAATAAAATAACAGGTAGAGAGCTCATATTTAATCAGTCAGACAGGCTTCATAACCAGAGTTCATTCAATAACAAGCTAGCATGTCATCTGGAGGTCTGACTGCCGTTTGGAAAACTGTCAAAATATCACTTTTATCCACCATCCAGCCACACAAAACCACCCTGAGACACAGCAGCAGCACTAAAGCCGCGTTTCTTACCGTGTGGAGCGAACATTGGACTCGAAGGGACAAAACTGAACCGCGATTTTCTTCACAGCCTTCAGCACCACGGCCGACTTACTGGACGCCGCCATGTTTTCTTCGGTGACGTTGAACCCCGTCAGAGAGTGACGCTGCTGCGGAGGACCAGCAGGGGGCGCTAGAGGATCAAATAAACAGCTGGGTCAGTGACTGAGAAATTAATACAGAAATTAAACTGTAATGAGGTGATAGGTGACCCGAGGGTTTTATTAAGCAGGATGTGAGAGGCCTGTTTGATATAGAAGTCTTAGATAATAATGACAAAGTCTTAGATAATTGATGATTATCTAAGACTTACATTTACATATATAAATCCAACGAATTTCGCTGGGTTTTGGTTGATTTTTTTTGTGAATGTTCTTAAAGAAAAGATTGGAAGTTTTACTGATATATATGTGATCACTTTAGATATTTTTAGGATTTTTTTGGAAGATTTTTACAAATTTTTTGAAAATATTTTCTTGCCAAATTTGGGGGATTTTTTTTAAAATAAAACTTTCAAGGAAAACTTTTAAGTAATTACTGGAATTTTCTTCCTGAAGGTTTTGCAAATTTTCAGAAATTTGGAGAATTTTTTGGCAGATTTTTAAAAAATTTTTTCAGACAAGGAAACAATATTTTTTGGTGCCTGTAAATGAGGACAACAGGAGGGTTAAGGAATTCAGGTGAAGAAAATGTAGGGAAAAAATTCTCCCATAACACAATAAACCAAATAAACATAACACGATCAAGACTTCTACTTCTGAGCAGTGACTTCACTGAATCAAAATAAAACAGAATTTGAGTTCCGTCTGTAAAAGCAGAAGTTATTGATAATTATTGTAGATGTGAGAATCATTTTAACACTCTTCTCTCAAAGCTTCCCTTTATATCAAGTGTAGTTTTCTTTCTTGTCTTATTTACTTCTTTTTACCTCCATTTTTATTGTTGATTTTAACTTAAATTGTGCTTTTGTCCTTCTACAGTGTTAACAAATGCAGTATCATAGCTTTATTTTTGTATTTCTGGATTCTGTAACCTCAGACATGAAGGAGCAGGTAATAGTTTTCAGGTTAATTCTTTAATGACAACATCACATCAGTAGCAGCATGGCTTTGATTTGGGTAATTTTAAATTCAACCCAGTCAGAGGTTTGTAAACAGTTCATTACAACATGACAAAGCTCATTATAGCAAACTGAGAGGAAAAGCAACTGTGGCACCTTCCTGTAATCAGCAAGTCACAGAGCAGAATTACGTTAGAGGACGAGTGGGGGGGGCGGTGGGTCTGTCAGGAACTAAGTCAATAAAGGAGGTGCTGCTCTCCAAATAGACAATCAAACAGGCACATCTCATAATCAAACAGACAGGGAGGATGGGAAACGGTCCCCGGCAAGCTGTGCTTCCTGCATTCAGCAGATGAAAAAGGTCAAAAGCCTGTCAGGGCATAAAAAAAAAGTCAGAAAGTGGAATAAATTTCACTTCTGACTGCGTAAGCACTTGAGTCCAATTTAATTACAGCATGAAATAAGTGTCTGTGAGCACTGGGGGATCAAATCAAAACAACCATTTTGCAATTTTAAGTAGCAAATTCGATTTTTTACACCGGAGAGCGTAAACGTGTGGGAGTTTATCTCAAGGATGCTTTTAATGTGACTTCTGCATTTTCTCAATAAATGAATAGTTTCACTTGCTTCTTTTTGTTTGTCTGGAAAAACAGTGCATCCTAATCACCTTCTCTGCCCAGTTTGTGCTTTATTTTAACTCCGCATTTGCACTTCCTTGACCTCTGTTCACTGCTATTTATAGGCCGCCTGTTTTCAGAGCGTGTGAAGAACAAATGTGTTATTCTCAGAGCTCGTACAAATTTCTCCTGACTTTAACACGCCTCGAGTCTCTTTCCTGAATGTCCGACCCGGCCGGTGACAGTTAGACAGTGGAGGCACGGGGCTCTAAATTTAGACATGGAGGCAGAAGCATTTCCTACACACACCCCTCACACACACATATACTTAATAGGTTGCACTGTATGTACAGCAATAAGAAAGTGGGGGAGAGGCCGCTCAGAAACAATGAATGCTCAGGGGGATGGTTGACCTGAAAGGAGGGAAAACATAGGTATTGTCTTGGTGTAGGATTTCATCTGTAGTGGTCTCTGCAGAGCACAATAATAAGTTATGAAACGGTCTCACAAGGAAGCTGTGGTGCTTCTACGAAAACTATTAGTGCTGCTATCGTTCTTCTTATGGTTCCCACTACTGCTACAGTACATGCTACCTCTCCATATTCACACATCGGGTGACATCCAGTTTTATAGACTGTAGAAGCTGTGATATTATCAGGGTGTTAAATATGAAGTTCCACTTGAGAGAATGAATTGGAAAAGATTAGAACAATGTATGAGTGAACGCCCAAGGGGGTTTCTCGTGGAAATACCAGTAAATTTACCTATGGAGAGAAGGTGTTTCTACTAATACACGGTATGCAAGGAAATGTGCAACTCTATTCATTATATTCACCGTTCAAGTGGTGCCTCAAGAACTGCTGGGAATCAGAAGGGCGTTCCCAGAAGTATGAATAACACAGAAGGCAGTATCAGTGACGAAACTAGGCAGAAATAAAACAGAAGGCACAGTAGTAAATTATAGCTCTCACACGTTCCCAGGCTTCCCCCCATCAAATATAAATTAGCATGAAACCCATAAATCATGTAAGTCATAAACCAGTATTAAAAAAAAAAAAAAAAAAACTGTTTCCATTAACTTCCTCGGGGCAATCTGTTCCCCAGAAAGCTACTCGTGGAAGTTATAGGATTCCCTGAGAGTCTCTCACATCAACACAGCTTTTACATTCTGAAAAGTTCTAGGAATGCTTCAGTGCATATTATTTTGTTCTAGTAGGTTCTTGCTGTTTTGCAAAACTCTGCACACATGAAAGGCAGTGTGTTCTCAGGCTGAACACCATCAAGTTGTAACACTGTACATACAATTACTGTGCGTTTATGTCATTGCAGAAGCATGTAAATAACCCTCACACATTTATTGTTTTCAAAAACATTCAAATAGGTCTATACTGCTTATTCATGAGGAATGTTTGAATTGGTTGGATTTTTCTGTAAAATATTGTCAGGCTTTAACAGTAATTCTTAAAGTAGTCAGATAATTTGATAAACCCTATAATATTGCAGGTCCTGTCCTTAACCTTAATATTTAACTTAGTCAGGTTAATTTATCACAGATATAATATTGTAGGGTCCAACATTAATATTTAAATTAGTCAGATAAATTTATATGATAAATAATATTCTAAGGTCCTAAAGCTAGTATTTAAATTAGCCAGGTACATCTATATTACATATAAAACATTGCTAGGTCTGAAATAAATTTAAATTTATCTACTAAAGGCTAAAATCTCAGGTTTTAACCCTAGTTGTAAATAAGTATTATATAGCCAAATATTTTAGCTGATTATCTTAACATTTAAATCAGTCAGGTACATTTGAACCGTCCACCTTGTTTACCTTGGGAAAAGGACTTTGGTTCAGGGCCTGTTGTTTTAAATGTGATATATAAACAATGGACCCATTTTAAAATTTGAAAATGTGGGGAAAAAAAATAAAACTTTTCACAGTGAAACTTCAGACGTCCATGTTTTCAACATTTTTGGGAAATCTTTCAACATTTTTTGATGGAAAAAAAGAAATGTTAAAAATGTTTCTTTAAGAACATTCACAAAAAAATCAACCAAAATCCAACGAATTTCGCTGGATTTTGGTTGATTTTTTTTGTGAATGTTCTTAAAGAAAGTATTACAAGTTTTGCTGATATATATGTAATCACTTTAGATATTTTTAGGATTTTTTGGAAGATTTTTACTCATTTGTTGAAAATATTTACAACAATTTTCTTGCCAATTTTTTTTTTTATCTAACTTTTAAAGGAAACTTTTAAGGAATTATTGGAATTTTCTTCCCGAAGGTTTTGCAAATTTTCTGAAATTTGGGGAATTTTTTTGCTGAATTTTTTAGATTTTTTTCAGAAAAGGAAACAATATTTTTTGGTGCCCGTAAGTGAAGACAACAGGAGGGTTAAACTGATTTTAAAAAAAAAAAGTAACCTGTAGCAGCATATAACCAGCATAACGTTGTCCGACTACATTTCCCATGAGGCAGTGCGCGGCTGCTCTCCTCCTCCCAGCAGCAGCTGTGGCAGCAGCGTCCTGACTGTGGCAGTGAGCGGAGCGGACTGAAAGTGAACGGAGCGGCTCCTGGGTCTCTCACGTCCTGAAATGCGCTCAGAGCTCAACACCGAGTCCGTCCGCCGTCCTCACAACATCTCATCCCCTTAATGCGGCGCCGGAGGCTTCTGGAAGAGACACTTTCTAATCCAGGAACCCCTGAATGCTGAATTTCCTCTCTCCGGACACTCAGTCCTCGCTTTCTGTGGTAAGTACCCCCCGCTCCTCATCCTCACGTCTGACTGCGTGTAAAAGTTGTTTTGTTTATTTCCCGGAGTGCGGTTGTGTTGCGTTGGAGGGAAACTTCACGGACACACACGGGGCTGTTTGCTACTGCGGCAGCCTCGGTGGTCGCAGTGAAAAAGCAGAATGTGAGGCAGGGACTTGTTGCCCTGCAGAAAACGTGAGTCCTCCAAATTAGACTCCCTGTATGCTGCATGAGCACTGAAATGCAACAATTTGGCTCATTTTCTGCCTCATATTGACTTTTTTTTTGTCTCTTATTTTTGCTGCAGTGCCTTTAAATACTTAAAATTGAAGCAACTCTAGTGTAAAACAACATAACCTTGCTGTTACCTTCACATTTCCATAACCTCATCGCTCAATATTCCCATAAATAAGTTAGCTTTTCTCATTGTTTGTTCTTGTAAATCAGATTGTGTAATAATTGACTCCTTTTATTAACATTCATGGGAAACTGTCAGATCGTCATACCCTCAAGATGCGCCTAAACTTGATGACACCGTGTTGGATGTTGCTCTAAGCCCCTCCGGACATCCTCAGACTTTTTCTGCCTCCTCCTCCTCCTCCTCCTCCTCCTCCTCCTCATTGACACTGACAAGTACAGCCTTCTCCTCCATAGCTTAAAGCGTGCACGCCTGGCCAAACACTCAGACTGCATGTGCATACGAGATGCAGATGCTCACACTACTCTGCATTCAGCATCCCCGCTCTGTAATTGGAAAGACGATTTTGCGTCTCTCTCCCTGCTCACCTGCCACATAAATAAACACCTCCTTTCACAGTCTGTCAGTTCTCTATTTCCTCCCTCTCTCTCTCACATACATGAGCAAACAGAGCCAAATGCCACCAACAGAAAGCCCCTCTTCCATCCTTCCTCCTGCTTCGCTCTGTTCATGTGTTGCTGAATACGTTGGCAGAACATTTACCCTGCAGCAGCCCGGGCTCTCACAGAAGTTGACATTCACTTGGGCAAACACAATTTGCACTTTGTTTTAGCTTCCCATCCCAGTCGCTGCACTTCCTTGTGCTACGTGCTAAACATTAATGAATTAGTTCTTCTTTCCTGACAGCATCTTTTGATAAGATAAATGAATAACTGTGGCATAAGCTGATGCCAGAGTGATCCTAAATTTGTGCCTTAACCCTCCTGTTGTCCTCATTTATGGGCATCAAAAAATATTGTTTCCTTGTCTGAAAAAAATCCAAAAAAATCAGCAAAACAATTCCCCAAATTTCTGAAAATTTGCAAAACCTTCAGGAAGAAAATTCCAATAATTCCTTAAAAGTTACCCGTAAAAGTTTTATTTTTAAAAAATCCCCCAAATTTGGCAAGAAAATTCTTGTAAATATTTTCAAAAAATGAGTAAAAATCTTCCAAAAAAAATCCTAAAAATATCTGAAATAATTACATATATATCAGTTAAACTTCTAATATTTTCTTTAAGAACATTCACATAAAAATCAACCAAAATCCAGCCAATTTTGCTGGATTTTGGTTGATTTTTTTGTGAATGTTCTTAAGAAACATTTTTAACATTTTGTTTTGTTCCACCAAAAATGTTCAAAGATTTCCCAAAAATATTGAAAATGTGGACATCAGAATTTTCACTGTGAAAAATTCTTTTTTCCCCCCCCCACATTTTCAAACTTTAAAACGGGTCAAATTTGACCCACAGGACGACACGAGGGTTAAAATCAGTTCCTTCCTCCAGCATTGCATGTGACAGCAACAATAAATGCCATTCAGTATTTAAGTCAAAAAAGGATTTGAATGATGTCTAAAAAAATCCCAAAAGGGCTAAAATCACTAAATCTCTGTCGTTCTACAAGCAGTTGACTGTAAAGGGGACGGCAGCGTGGCAAATGCTTTGTGACAGTTTGAACTCCGGCATATTCATAGCACGCTGCTAATGCTGGAATTTGGATGCGGACGAGGCCGGCTGCATGCAGCTGTTGTACGGAAGCAAGGAGATGAGTGAGGGTAGCAGAAGGAGAGCTGGGAAAAGGGTTTACCGAGGGAAGGATGGTCCGAGGGTGGAGTTGTTTCTGGAGAATTCATGGATCCTTGTTTAGATTGGTATCTTGGGAGCTTGAAGGATGGGTCATCACATTGGGTTCTTGGTCATGTTCTTCATGTCACTTTTGAGCAGTTTTCCGAGCGTGGCGGAGTGTGTTGTCCCGCTGTTGGAATGTTTCATTGCCAGATGGTGTCACAGTAACATTAGTGAATGTCTGGACCCGAAGTCTCCCAGCAGAACGTTGCATTGTAATGAAATGATCAACGTTTTTCATGTCACCTAACAGTTTTAATGTTTTGGCAGATCAGTGTAAATGCCACCTTTTGGCCAATTAGGTGAAGTGCAGATGCAAAACGTTATGATTTTTTTCAGGACCTAGTAATAACCCTATGCTGAAAGTAGGATTTTGAGTCATTTGAAGTGGTGAAATGACTTTGCAGAAAGTCATTCGCATGACCGAAACTGCTCTGCATTCTGGAGCTGTGTGGCCGAACAGCTGCCTGTACTTCTACGCTCATTAAAGCAGGTCATAATGTGTCTGGTCTGATGGAGAACCCGGTGATTCTGCCGCTGCTGTTCCGGGCCCGGAGGTCCTGCTGCCGAAAGGATAAAGCTTAATCGCGTTGTGTTTTGACTGCCGCCTGAGTAGAGTTTCATCATAGCCTGTCAAGACGTCGTTTAGCAGACTACACACATTTCACAGTCACTTAGGCTTTAACAAGCAAGAAGCCCATCCCCGTCATTGGAAGGCAAACAGCGGAGTGTTTGGCGTTGCACCCCTGGTTTTACAATTACCCTGCGTGCCCTGTTTGACACCCCTGTCCATCTGAGACTCGCACCTCAGGGAACAAGAGCGAAGATTGAGTCTGGAGCTGTGATGTGACTACCAAGGAGTCACGATTGCTCTGGACTGAGTAGGATTCTATTATGAAAATGGAAATGTGCTGCTGTTGCACCGAGTATTTGTTCGGTCATTGATCTGGAACAGAGCGAAATGTAATTATTTTCCCTTTTGATGCAGCTTCTACTGTATTAGTCAGGAGGTGATTTTGGTAGAGGGGGTAACAGCAACCAGTTGGACGAAAATTCTCATTTCTCAGCTCACTGTTAGGAAGTTGTGGCTTCCCATGTTCTAGGTGGGTTTTTTTTTTTTCAAGAAATAAAGTCCAAACACTGCGGTTGAGGTATGCCTCTGTGGGCTGATGACAGATCTTGTGAGCTGCAAACTGTCAAGGAGACACCCATCTGTGCTGCTGAACTTTCACATTTAGATATGCAGAACTTCCTGGGCTGATCTGACTGGGTTTCAATCCCCATCTCTGTATAAAACCTCCCTAAACTGTAATGCACTGAGTCTATAATAAAAGTTTCTGCATGATTTAAGCATTTGATCGTCGTTTATGTCCCAACTTTGTCTGTAATTTGGCGATGTGAGGATCTGTCATCTTAGAAGGAAAGAAAGGGAACTAGCTCGCTGCTGGAGAAATAATCATTAGCTGTGCACTTGTTCACTTCGGCTGAATTAGGGCCGGCTGCTGAAAACGTCTCATGTCCTCTGCTTGTAAAGATTAGGAGGTTCAGACAGAGTGAGAAATGAGACAGAAACAGATTCAATCAGGGAGCAAAGAGTGGACTGAGCAAGAAAAAAGCTATTAGACGGCGAGTGGGACAGAGGAGGGGAATAAAAAATGAGAGAGCAATTCTAATAATAAAAAGAGGATATTGATCTACAGCGCATGAGTTGGGTTATCACTGCTGCTCCTCTCTGTCTCCTCCACACTACTGGCCCTCGCACAATTGATTTTTCATTTGTTGCCTACATTGTAAAGGGCGCTTGGTATGTTTTCTATGAAGGCGCATTTGAGGTAGTTATTAGAAAGTGCCTCTTTTTTAGAGGGGACACAAGTACACAGTCTTCAAAGGCTGCCCTTGACAGAGTTTATGGACTTTCAACAGGTTTCGGCTCAGAAATGTAAATTCCTGCTGTAAAGTTGACAGGTATTAATGTTGAAAGAGCTTTTTTCACACCTGTCATAGCAGGAAAAGCTCCTGACAGCTCATTTGAAGCAGGGGAACTACCTAATGTTCTACTGAGCTCAAATATTACCAGTTAGTTTGACTGATCAGGTAGTTGAACAATGATCAATCAGCAAAATGTGGACTTTTTGCAGCTTCGTGACTGTTCAGGTATTAACTACATTGTGACTTCAGGATATTAGAAGGTGAAAAGGCTTTAAACAACTCCGTCTGTTTGTGTAAAAGTCGGTATATGTACACATAGTTCCGCTTCTAAAAGCAGACAGCAACACCTCAGACACAAGAATCCAGTGAGCTCATTATGTAAGCATGCCAAACGTAGGAATGTAAAATCTCATACGTGTGTGTTTGCAAACAGCGCGTTACTCATTGTAGGAGCAGAACTTGTTTGTCTTGACGTACAGTAGTTGGAATCCTGCCTGATCATGCCCTCAGACAAACACTGTAACAACTAGTTCTCAATGTCAGAGTGTCAAATATTGCTGTTTTGATGAAATGTCTCAGGGGAACGCTCAAGATGACCTCTGGTGTCAACGCCACCGTGGTCAATATTCAACACTAATAGATGTATCAGGGTTTTTCCAGTATTGTGCAATTGTTATATTTTCGGTGTTACAATTTCATCATGTGCTCAAGTCCGCCCTGGACCTCTCTGCATGCAGCTCAAACGTTGTTTCAACAAATTCTACAACTGCACTACGAGGACAGGAGTGCACATGCCTGCATTACGTTGACATTGATCTGTTGTGCATATATGGAACAGAGTCCTCTAAGCTGACAGGCACACTAGAAAGTGGTATAATAACAATTATGTCTCGATGGAGTCTGCAGCTGTCGTTTTGCATGTCCGCAATGGTGACTTTTTAACATGAAGACTAGTGTTTCTGTTCGTTATTTCCTTTAGTTAGTTTTGTTTTTGTGTGTGATTTAAGTCTCCGCTTCATTTGCTGTTTACTTTTATACATTTGTCAGTTCAAAACTGTTTACTAAAGGTCATAAAAAGATCAAGGTTTGGGTTAAAATACCCCCTTTCACAGTATGAGCTAGAGATGTTAATGATTATTCATTAATCAATCGACAGTAACAATTAACAGGGAGGAGATGAAGGACATGCATGTTACTATTTAATACTGTAATGACCTGCGATGGTCAATCTGAGTCTCAGCAGTTCAATGTTGGCAATCAGACAGCATTATGGGAGTTAGCTGGTGAAGTGCCACCATGAGAAAGGCTCCCAAGATGCTTAATGCCTACTGGCCAGAGTCCTTGTTTTGTAAACGAGTTGAAGTTTGCTTTGTTAGTGTCACTGTGATGCAGTTGTTGATTGTGTCTGGCATTATAGCAGTGCATGTCGTGTCCTTATGTCAGGTGGACATCGGGACACAGAATTCTGTCCATTGACTTCATTTTGTGTTACTGATTAATCAAATATTGACTGATAACGCTGTCCCCAGTATTGGAGAAGAAAATTGTTCAAAATTTGCATCCCCACATGCATGTTACTATGCTAACTTTTTCTTTTAACTCAACCGATATATCGGTTTACCCATATTATAGGTGGATATTGGCCTGTCACAGATATGTATGTATCAGTATCAACAACAAATATAATACAAGAAAAACATGTTTGGGGTAATTTAGAAATGGGGTGATGACTCAGCTGTTTACAATAGTCCTAGTACTTTCTTTGTACTTTCTGCAGCACATGTAGCAGAATAGGAGTCAGAGCTGAGGGTGAGTCAAGGTTTGTTCTCATGGTAAGTCACTAGATATTTTGTAAAATGCATTGCTGGAAAATTGCTAAACAATGACCCCATCAAACCACTCCAACATACTGAACATAAAAAGCATCGGCTCATATATTGATGTCAGAGTTTCTTACTCCCTAAAATAGTTTCGACTCAAAAAACTGTCCCAGCTGAGAAAACCTGGCTTTGGACTCATGGCATGTCAGATTTTTATAGGTCTATTAAACTACTGTGCACATTGAAAAATGATGCCAAAGGCTTTCCAGTACGTTCAGATGTGACAAAGCGGCCATATGTGACCGCTGTGTTACATAGTTAACACATTCACACATGCTAACAGACGTAGAGTAAATGCACCCTCGGGTTCTTCCAATACACACAGACATGAGCTCCATTATAATACATGAGCGCACATGCATATTTTGGAATAATCTTCTCTTCACTCTCAAACACCCGCTTGACCATGCATGCACCAGCTTCCACTTACAGATTGTTTACCTCTTTCATACATACAGCACACAGAAAGACACACTGTTATCAACTCACAGCGGCCCTTAGCAATTTTCTCGAGGATTACAAGGTGTTTCAACTTGTGTTCTGCTATCCTGCAGCTCTGGGTTTGTGCACAGACTCCCTCTCTGCTGCAGCACAGAAACCCACCTCACCTCTACAGAAGAGAGGAAGAGTGGAGGGATTGGAGAGAGTGTGGCATATTCAAGGCAAGTAAACATTGTGGAAGCAGTTAATTGAGATTGCCTGAGAGGAAGCTCTAATGGGAAATCAGAGTCCCTCTTCCCAAGGATTGTGGGTAATTGTGGGATATTCACCCCCTGTTGCTAGAATCTACATCTAGAGGAGGGTAGGGGATCTGAAATGACTTGCATTCTGTCATTGGTGCCTTTTGTAGGGAAGAAATGCAGCTCAGTTCTATGCTTTCAACCCACTGACACAGCCTCACATTGACTGCGTAGATTTATCAATTTTCTCTCAACAAGAAAGCATGTAATGCTCAAAATGCTAACCAACATGGACGAGGTATCTGAAAAGTGCTAAATCATGACAGGCAGTGAGCTTGCATGCCTCTAAATCCATCTCCATGGCAACCTTGCTAACTCTATCCCCTCATGAAGTGTGTGTGATGCAATTCTCAGCTCAAGAAAAAGATAAAAGTGGACCTTGAGTTGGGATTATTTTGTCAAACTACGACTTCCGATGTCGAGAAGGAAGCTTCACGCTTGAAAGCCGTGTTTTCTCACTGGCCTCGTGCAGATAGTATCCGTTTTATCTGATGAAGTTTTGAGATGCGTTTCTGAGATTTCTGCTTCCAGCCTGTTTCAGTGGAGGCGAATTCAAAGAAATGACATTTGAAAAGCTCAGCAGGAACATCTGTTTCCAGAAGGAATGTCCAGATTACTCCAGATAGCCAGTTAACATCACGAGAACAGGGTTTTTACTTCCAGCTTGAGAGGTTAGCGGTATATGTGAGCTGTGTATGTAGCCTACATAGAAATATCAGGTTCTTTTTTTTTTGTTGAAATGTCAGCCTTGTGAGTTGTGTTAGCTGACTTTAAAGGTCCCACATTGTGCAGATTTTTTGTAAATTATTCAGCATCTTCCATGTCCCCAGAGCGTGTTTTTCAGCTCAAAACACTGCAAAGATGGTTAATTTCACCATTAGTGTATAACCCCTGGTTTTAGGGTTGTTTTGCTTCGAAAACCAATTAGCTGCTGCTGTTCCCGCCCCCTTCAGGAAGAATGTGCTGTCTGAGGAATAGCAGAAGTAAACATTTTCTTATCTCAAGGCTTTTATTTTACACCACCCAACTTTATAACAACCACAAAACACACAATAAAAATGGATTTTCCCTTAATGAGACCTTTAATGTCTGCCTAGATACTAGACAATGCTAAGTGTATTTACTTTAAAATCCCTGTTTTTGCTTCCATTTCTCTCCCTTTGGTATCACAAACTTTTCCAACTCAGTCTGGCTGCATTTAATGGACTCCACTGCTTTTACGTTCTGCGCTGCCAGGTTGTATTTTGCAGGAGAACTATTTTAATCTGCCTTGAAGCCTGTGTAGCTTTACCTCTGCAGCTCTGTTGATGCAGAGAAAGAAATATCAGGTTCATGTTACCGTCTCTTGTTTGAATGCTTATTCACTGCTTTCTAGGGCAACTACCTGCTGTTATTGTTGCCTCTTGCTCTTCCAGTCACATGGAGTGATGCCAAGGACTGGGAGGGGACAAGCAGCAACATCCTTTCGGTAACAGAAGCCACAGGATTTGTTGGAAGTGTTGTTCTGTTTACGATTAACACCACAGATGCAACTTGTGAGCTTTTTAAGAGCTTGAGGTGTGCTGTGCAAGTATGTATGAGTAAACTGTAAACAGCCCAGTGATTAAACAGCATGCTGAGTGTGTGGAGGGGTGAGGTGAGGTGAGGTGAGGTGAGGTGAGGTGAGGCGATGGACGGCTGACATGGGTGAGTGAACAGAGTGTGTAGAGACTGTCTCTTCTCCTTGGTGTAAAGCGGTGCTGATGCAGCACACACACACTCACACACAGTCACCCACTGCAGCGGTGGGACGCTATAATGTCGCCCAGGGGGAGGATCCTCATCTTACACTCTGCTGGCTAAAGCACTGCAGGGAGGCTGCACACACACACACACTTACATGAACTGTATACATGCACACACAAAGGCCTGCACACACACACACACACACACACACACACACACTGAGCCTCATCTGTATTCTCCACTGCCTACTCATTTTTTGTCTGTGCGAGAACAATATCTGTGGCTTTTTGTAAAATCGTCTTTGTGTTTGGACTTAACTGTGTCGTTCTGCATATGCAAGCATGTCTTTGTCCTTGTCTGCATCTCTGATTGTGTGTCTGTGGGCAGTCACGTCTTGTGGAAATAGTAAGCAGTTAATACTTGACTTGTTTATAAAGCACGACACAGTAAGGAAGTGTTTTGTGCCAGTAAAAATGTATCACGTGTTTATGTCTCAGATTGCATATAAAGATGAGATTTGATGTTATTGACTTGTTTGCTTGGACTTGCAGCTTATGGTCAATAAAATCTTTTCCGTTTGGAGCCAGAACCTTTTAAATAAGCAGTACAGAGTGTTGGCTTTCGTATCCTGGAAACACAACATGCTCTGCTAGCTCATTGGTAAAACAAACTTGACCAGAGGGTTTAGTAGTTCAATACAACCAGGCTGTCTTTGTGTTTGCTGGGTCAACCTACAACCTCAATCAGTGGTAATGAATATCAAGAAAGTGTTTAATAACTTTGTATATCAAGGCTTTCTTCACCCACCTCAAATAAAAAGAGGGCATTTAATGCATCATGTTGCTCTTCACCTATCCACTAGGGTCAACAAGTTGCTGTAATGTAGAGCAATGAGGAATTTAGAATTTATTATGGAAAAAACTGCTGTTTCTTCAAGTGATGCAAGAGGAAAATCCTGGGAGCTGCATATTAGGGCTCCTAAACTTTAAACTTCATACATTTAAGCATGATACTCAAGCAATGCATGAAGGTCTGATAGTATCATGATGAAAGATATGTGAAAATCCTTTTAGCTTTTGGCAAAATCAAAGAGAAGTTAATGACTATTCTCTATGCTCAATATCAATTGAAGGCTAAATTCCAAATCTGTGCCCTATTAGCTGCAGTACCAGCGGTGGAAAATGGACATGGTAGCAAATCAGAACCAAGCATTAAAACATTTCTGCATTTTCTGCATACAGCTTTCACTATTGTAACTGCAGGATTGCATTCAGTGGTGTTGCTAATGGACAGCTCAGCAGGTTTACAGATAAAATGCATTCTCTCTTCTAATAACCTGTATGAAAGCTGATTTAAGTCCCAGACTTTGAACAGAACCTCCTCTGGAGCAGGTTAGCGGTGCAGCATCAGTTACCATGGTGACCAGGCAGGTTAAAAGACAGCCACCCTCATGACACTGAAAAGTCTGACTTAAGCCTCAACATATCTCTCTAACCCATTAATCTTGCTTCGTAATACATCTTTCTGTTACAGTAGCTACACTGTGCTAAAAAGGCAATTATCATAACACACTAGATGTAGTTACCATAATTTACAAGATGGATCCTACTATATTAAATAATAACCAATCTAAGTTACATTTTCCAAACAAATGCATGTGATGACATGGGGTTAGTTGGTTTATAAGGCCTACATTTGTTCACATTAGCTGACTGGTGACAGCACTGAGAATCACGGACTCACTGGAACATAAGGAACCAAAAATAAAAAGCGATACAATGGATAACTTTTGTCAAAAAAAAGGAAAAGCCGTCCACTTTCATGTTGTGACGCTTAAGCAGCAAGTGGTTCTTCACTGACTAACTGCGCTGAAATGAGGAAATCATCCATTTAGCTGTAATGATTGTGTTTGTGGTCAGCACTTATGAAATGAGGACTGTGTGGAGGGGTTTTGAGTCAGGTGTACTGGTGGTCTGCCAACAGGCTGAATATGAAGCTGCCAGCTCTGTGTCCCTCTCATAAGATCCGGTTTACAGACTGTCTGATTCAGTCTACTATCAAAGAAGTAGCAGTGTGGTGGAAGGAAAGGGGCCCAACAGGCATTAATCTTACCATAACTTATCACAAACACTGCAGAACTGCGTGTCTGGAAGTCCCTCTGCTTCAGCTTCAGCCTCAAGACATGAGAGTTGCTGCTTGATTCATGTGGTCAGCTGTTTAGTGTCATATGTTTGGAGAGAGATGAAATATCTGTTCATGGACGGTTTATGTGTGGAGCTCATTGAGGTCTTGATGAAAAGATAAAAGACAAAGAGATGATTGTTTGCTGGTTCTCTGACGTCTCCGAGTGTTGTTGCGTTTCTGTGTGCTCCATGTATATGCCAGTTTCTATATAATTGGACATATGTGGTGCACAGACACAGACAGGTGATAGTGTGGGGAGGTTTTGTGTTCTGCAGGGTGGTTGTTTCCTCCGTTTATGTGTAGCTAGATGACGGATGAGACGCCCAGTGGATTGGCTTTCATCCATCACCAAGGACCTCAGGCTTTTACACCTTCTCTCTCGATCTCTGTCTGCCATTCCCTTGTTCTTTTCCCCCCTCTTTCTTTGTTTCTTTGGTCTTATTTCGATGTTTATTCCATCTTCCTACCTTATTTTTCCCTCGACCCACCGCCACTTTTTCTTTCTTTTATCCTGGAACCTCATTCTTAAGAATCCCTGCTGCAGCATTTAAGCAGAAGCAGTTGGACACACGGACATGCACAAAGACGGTCTGTCCTGCTTACAATTAAAGCGCACCTCCCTCTTCCCTTTTCCCAAGCAGCCTCATAATAGGAAATGCCCCTGTTATCTCGTCGGGCACCGGCGTATTAATATAAGCTGCAGACAAACAAGGTGTGGGTACGTGCTCAGCTATGCCTGCTCTCTGATAAAATGCACTGCGCTGCTGCTGCTACATGGTCAGCCTCTGCATGCTGTTTTTCATGAGATTTTTGTCCTCATCAGTGGAGTGCAAGAAGGCAGAGGAGAGATAAGAGGAAGAAAAGCAAGAAGTGTGGGAAAATAAAGCCAAAGGTAGAGTTCTTCAATGCCGAATGTTAGTTTTTGCAAGTGTGTTGTGGTCTTTTTGGCGTAAGTCAAATTCACATTGGTTGCATGAAATGTTTGTTTTGTATGTTTTTCTGTAGTTTTCCGTGGTTAAAACATTGTAACATTGCCATACGTGACTAACATGAGGATGCTTAATAAATCATTCATGAATGCATGAGAGCAGAGCGCTCTACTCTGTGTTTTATTACATTCAGTTTAAGGATGAGTTAATAATTATTCATTATTAACCCTCTAAGGCCCAAGAAGGTTCTGGATGTTTCTTTGCTCCTGTTACAGTTTTACTCACGGCCTCATTTTTTATTACAATATAAAGTCCTGCATCTTTGTGGAAACTATACAGTATGACACAGTTATAATGGCACTGATATTTAAAAAAATGGTGTCTCTCTGTATTACATACTGCTTAATTGTTTAGAGTTTGTTTAGATCTGCTCTTTGTTAACACTACCTGTAGTTCAGCCGAGAAGACCCTGAATTTTTGTTACATGACTGTGGTTTGCAGCTGAGCCAATAATGGTTGCACTGAGAAGCACAATCTGGTTAGCAAATGGTTTATAATTGGATAAGTCCTAAATTGAGACAGGTTCGATACTGTGATTTTAAAGAAATGGGTTATAAAATATCAGAAAATATTGAAAAATGCCCACTTTTCTGTGGCCAAAGTAACATGAATTGTATCCGCAATTCAGCCGCTATTCAAAACTCAGATATTTAGTTTTTTTAATGTCAGAAAACCTGTCTTATGTTGTCTTTTGTACATTTACTATTATTATTTAATCATGGAAAAAGGATTTCTTATCCAATAACTCAAATTATTGATGGAAAAATGACTACAATGTTCAAAAATAGTCCCTGGCTGCAGCCCTTCTGTCATTCGTTCCTCTTTGGTGGAGTTGTTTATAGTGGCTAATAAGCTACTTTCTGTTCTTCAGAGGGTCATTGCTGTCAGACAGCTCGATACTGGTCAGTGGGCTGAACTTCACTTCGCCCACGAGCAACATGCCAGTTTTGATTTTGTTCCAGGCTGATTCTGCCTGCGTGATCCGGCCTTCATTTAAACTGTGATGCAGCTGCTGTCGTTCTGTTGGTGTTTTGTGCCGCTGCGCTGACAGTCGTGTACATTAAATCTGTTCATGTGATCAGAATCAGAGCTGGTTGGAAAACACAGCTTACAGAGAGGGCACGCGACCCTGCATAAGCCAAAGGTTAAAGAGATAGGACAGCAAACACAGCTGTTGGGGTCAGATATATGCAATGCTTTTATCTTTGCGGATCGTGTGTGGACTCTTTCATACCACATGAAAGAGATTTTCTCTACACTGGAATGAAACGCTGATAAAAAGGAAACCTCTTGCTATTTTATTGAACTTTCCATGTCTTTGATCGCTGTGACTCTGCCCTCACTTTTATATTAGCAATAAAGGAAGCGATCAGTTTGGCTTTCTGTCTTGCCTCAGACTGTATAATTGTTTGAGACTATTATCTGACTGCTGTGGAGGAAATGAGCGGCTACTTCTATCCATTTTTCTCTGGAGATGGGCTTTAGCCTGATTGCAGATGACTGTTTGTAGCGGGGACAGTATTTGTTAATGGACCGTTGGGCTTTCTGTCACCAGAGAGCACAAAGGGGATGAGAAAGACAGATAGTGTTTGAATGCAACAATTTGCAACATGAGAATTGTAAGAATACTGGAGAAGGATGCAATTAAGGCCATTAGGACTGTTTTCAGGTTTCCTCAGAAGTGATGGTTTATTGATATCCGCGAGTCGTCCAGGGAATTTACTCTCCGTCTCCTTCTGGCTCTCCCACTCTGTCCTCCTCCTTCCTCTCTCAGTCTGGGCCAGTGAAGCTCTTTGAATGGACTGCTTGTTTGGCTGATGGTACATGCGCTTCACTGTCCAGGAGGAGACAATCGCAATGACAAAACGTAAAGGGAAGGAAGAGAGAGAGAGAAAATTTAAATATACCGAGAGAGGGAGCGACACGGACAGAGAGTTGGGCTTGAATGAATGAGTAAATAGAATTGCAGAAAAGATGTTTGAGCCAAGTGGAAGAACAAAGAGCGGATTGTTGAAGTAAACTGAGGGGCCTTTCAGTTCCTGGACAGTTGGTCCCTGATGTTTTTCTTAGATTCCCTGATGAAACGTTACAGGATTAGGCACGTTCACTGGGTAAATGGTTTCACTCCCTGCTGTCCATTAAGAGAAGGTAGAATTTTCCGTGCTTTTAGGTGTGTTTTTGAACAGTATTGGTACCTCCTACCTGCTCTGACTTCCAATTCTAGATCAGTGCTTTTTCACTGAAATGAAACTTCCATATACAACGCTGCTGAAAGATTTATCTTTTCTCTCTTTCTTTTATCAGTTTCTGACAGGGCTGAGCAATTCATCAAAATATAAGGTGATAATAAATTAAATATCTCACAAAATCCCATTCGAAATGGAACATTGTGGTGCTACAGAGATGCCATAGCCCACAGATAAAGGAACATACTTGTTTGGTACAGACTGCAGCAACAATCTGTCATTGTTTTTGCTTTGTTTTTATTGGAAAGCAAATTTTAAAATTGCTCATTCTTACTAAAATTAGGATTCATATTACAGTATCTTTCAAAGTAATGGCACTATGATTTTTTACTCAGTATTCTACTAGGAAAAGTTTGTGTGGCTGTTTCTGGAAGCATGCAACATTTGAAAGATTGACTCTGTTGATGGTTGCATTAAGGTTTTTGAAGAACATTGTGTCTGTTTTCTTTGAAATACTTATTACTTATTATTAGACACTGATAACCAATATTTTGAAGCAATATATGTTTGCATTAAAGCTGAAAATCCTGGTGTCAAAATTGGTAACACAAACTGCCACAAATTTAATTAAAAGAGAACTTTCTAACATTTAGCGATTGGTGTTGATTGGCTGTGACACATAGCCAATCAGGTAGAGTTGTGGGCGGGACGTCATTTAAGAGCAGAGGGAATGCAATTGGCAGAATAAAATAAGGAGACCGATAATCAGAAAAATGCTGAGTTTTACATCCGCTGGTCTTACAGTACTACCAGTCAAGAGTCTGGACACACCTTCTCATTCAGTGTTTTTTTATCTATTTGTATTATTTTCTACATTGTAGATTTATACTGAAGATGAACACGTTTTTGTTTACAACATAATTCCATATGTATTCTTTTATAGTTTTGGTATCTTCAGTATTAATCTACAATGTAGAAAATAATTAAATGAAATGAAAATGAAATGAAAACCATTGAGAAGGTGTGTCCAAACTTTTGACTGATAGTGTACGTTAAAAGTAGGATTCCAAAAAGTGTCATTTTGGTTGCAAAAATACGATATCTGTGCTAGAAATGTGATAGCAATACTGAACGTACTGTTATAATGCTAAACCCTTCAGCTGTCAAACCTGGGGATTTGTACAGACCAAATGATTACTTGATAAATTTATGAGATAATGAACCTAAGTAAGTGCACATCCAAAAAAAGTTGCAGAAAGCAATGAGAAAGGCCTTCTAGAAAGCACTAATGCTTATGTGCCACATTAGAACCCTGACTGCCACATTTTCACTCAGCTTCGTCAAAATGCTTCTCTTCTACTTGTATAAACTTCTTTTTTCCTCCACACATCAGTGAGGTTCTGAGGAGTACACGCGTGGCCTAGGGAGTAGTGTGTTTGAAAAATGCCAACAAAGCGTAAACGCTCAAGTTGCTTTGCGGAAACTACACCTTTTTCTTCAGACGGTGGGAGTGGGAGTTTTGACAAGAGGAAGAAAAAGAAGAAGGAGGAGGAGTGGGGGAGATGAAAGTGGTTTACCTTCCAGCTTCTGGTTAAAGGAAGCGATCTGAGTGCCAGCGAGGAACGGATCTGAGCTGGAGAGGAATGAGGAGACCCGCCACAGCAGGGTGCTCTGCTGAGCTGCACCGAACAGCAACATTTAAAAAAAAAAAAAAAAGGTTTTGAACTGGAGCCAGGCCCCTTTAGCTCCCCACAAACACTAAGGGACAGAGGAGGTTAGAGGGAAAAAAATGGGAGAGGAAACGATGGGAGGAGAGGAAAGTTCAAGAAAATGGGGGCTGAGAAGGGAGGGGTGAAGATGAAAAGAGAAGAAGGAAAGTGGAAAATGGGAGAGGAAAGGACAAGAAAAGGTGAATCCTGGGTAGTGACATGAAGAGAAGTTCTTTCCACTGTCTTCTTTCAAGTTGAGTTTAGGGAGGAAGGTTGGGAATGACAACCAATTTCTAATGCAGAGCTGAAACTCTCTGAGAGGCACTTTTTCTGTTAGGATCAACGCTTTTGTATAAAGGGGAGACGTGGAACAGAAATCAAACATGAAGAATCCCTTCGAGAACACAACTGTGAACAATTGATATTTAGTAAAGGCTGTGCTTTAGCTTTGGATGTAATTCATTCAAAGTTCCAGTCAGTCGAGTGTTGTGGATCCAGAGGAATTCAGACATGGAAGGATGGAGCTGAGGATACGAGCCAATGGCAACTCTCAGACAGACTGGGATGTGACAGCAGGAAATTCAAGTTGTAATCAGACCTTCTTAATGCTGGTTTGCCAGACATAACAGAACTTAGAAATTCCAAGCACTCAGATGCAAAATTTTCCAGTCCAATGCTGTCCTTGTTGCTAATTCTCCTAATCCTAAAGTGAGACACTGATCTGTTATAGTTTGGAAAAAATTTAGAGCATCTGAAAGATCTTCAAGCATCATTGAAATGTCTGCAAGTGAATGAGTTGGGAATTCCTTCAGCGTGAAGATGAGTGGATGAGCTTGTCTCTTTAAATGAAAACACTTAAATATCTTGAAATATCTGAACAATTACTGGATGGATTGCCATTAGATTTTGCTCAGATATTCACGTTTCCCAAAAGTGATTCTATTGACTTGGATGATTCTCTCTCTGACTTTGCTTCTAACACCATAGTGAGATTGACATGCATGGCACAATATCTTAAAAACTGTTGGCTGAATTGAATTTGAACATTCAAATTCCCTTGCAGGAAGAAATGTTAAACCTTTGCGACTTTTCTGGCATCATCATCATCAGACCAAAATGTGATTTAGTCTGATATTTTGGTTTATACTTGGGTGACATCTGTTTGTTTCTACCTCAATACCTTCCCAAGTTTTCACTGGGATAGCTTTGGGGTTTCAGTCGTTTCTAGTCAATGTTTGTTCAGATGCTGCACTTGAAGCACAAATGCAGATGTATCTGTGAAACGCCCTGGACAATCAAGGCTGATTCATGCTTTCCGTGTCTACAGGGGTCCATGTGATGTAAATTTCATCATCTTCCCAAGTCTGTGAGTAGAAATCTCTGCAGACATCACCACCACCCCCACCCCCACCTTTAGAACTCATTAGAACAGTTGTATTTGAAGTTATCGCTGCAAGACTTTGGAGGTGCTTTAATTTGTACATGCTTTCCGTTGATGGCTCTAAAATCTCCAGAAATCCTGTGGTATTTGTCTCCACTGTGCTTGGGATGGGAAGGCAACAAACTCCGAGCTTGACTAGATGGTATATGTGTGAAAAGTTGAAAATTGCAACCAGGCTTTCAAAATCATCCACCAGAACCTCGTGTGTTTTTTTTCTGTGTTGTACTTGGCAGGCAATGCAACCATCTGTATAGCAAAGTGACGCATACCCTAAAGAATGTAGTATGAATGTAACCGACTGCAGGTTCTGCTGTTCCCATTTAAAGTCTACCCACAGGAATCTAGAAACCATGAACTGGCTTTATTGCTTTGATTTGTTACCACAATTTAGTGCATACAACTTTGTGTCTATCACTGGATCTGACTCTAAAATAATCCCAAACATGACAGGACATTTTTTTTCCTAGATCCCCACAAGCATTGGTCATCTTTCTCAGCTCGGCTGCCTGTTCTGTGCTCTAGTTGAGAAGCAGGAACCAGTTAAAAGTTTAGCATTTTTGCTTGAATAGTGACTGTATGTTGTTATCAAAATGGTTTCTCATTTGTTTTCCTCGGAAAAGTTAATCCGCACTAGTCGTACATGCACTAAAAGGTACTAAATAGTGGTCTTTCTTTGGCCAAAAAGGTTATTAATGGGGTTAAGCCGGTTATGAATCTGTGCCTACAGCTGTTAATAAGTGTTTCTATATTTGCTGCATATCATTGTAGTCTGCCACTGCATTGCTGCTCTGATTTAAATAAATGTTCACAGAGATGTTTTCTCTCTGGCTGTCGGTAGCAGTGAGCTACTTTCTGACGATTCCTGGGTTTTTTTTTTCTCTCACAGTAAATAGCTTTTCAGTTTGTGTTTGTTAAAGAGCTGCAGTGGCTGCTGCAGTGCTGGAGCAGTAAAGGATGGGGGGGATTTCTACAGTATTGTTTGTCAGCTTTCCCTCTCCCATTCCTGACACCACATATATGTATAGATGAATGGACTGGTGGCAATAAACACACACCCGGTCATTAAAATTAAAAGCCTGACTCAGAGTAAAAAAATGAAGCTGGGGGGGGATTAACTTCATTTCAACTGTGTTATGAGGGTTATTTTAGGCTCTTCTCAGCCACACAATGCCTCATAAAATTACAAAGCTGCTGGCAGGGTTTGGTTTTTAAACACAGAACTCTGACTCTGGCTTCAGTGCGTTTCTGCTTTTTAACATTTAACATGATTTAAAGGAATGGAGGAGGTGGTTCGTGTTCCATTTACACGAAAGTGACCCAGTAGTGGACTTCAAATTGAGATTTTTGTGTCTTTGTCTGCATATCTCAGTTATCTGAACCTACTTCCCTGCAAATATACAAACGTACAAAGCCCACATCCACACAGGGAGAAATCGTTGCTGGCCCTCAGCCTCCACAGTAACTAATCACTGAGACAGCGTGGCCATGCCCTCTCATTAAGCATGCTGTACAGTGAAAGCAACACAGCTAATGACTCCGCATTGCTTGTTACACACAATACTTTCAGACTTAATGCCATAATAGTCACCATAAGCCACACAATCTCCAGACAGACAGACGACACTCCCATCTAACTGTTCTGTCTGTGTAGCCGTTGAGGATGTAATGAGGATTGTGCTTTCCTATATTCTGTCAATAAACCCTGCTGAGCTCCCCCAACAATACACACAGTGTTCCAGAAATTTCACATCACATTTATTGCGATGTGTGCTGCCAAGCATTTTTTTCCTCAGCACTTGTTTCTGTGCTGTCATCTCGCATCCGCTGAGGGCTGGAAGTGAGCATATAGCCGGCTCATCTATTTTAGTGGAGTTATCCCGCTCGTGCTTCACGAACTTGACGTCGTCAGCCGAGCGTGCACAAATTCAATCAACAAGAATTTGCAAGGAGGCAGATCACGGTGCCGCTGAGCCCGAGACAGTATTGTACACTGGTGTCAGTCTACTTTATGGAGCTCTGTGTAAATATGAGGGTGTGGTTACTGGATGGTACACAGTCAGTCGGAGTTTTTACAGAGTGTTGGTAGTGGAAGTAGTGTTTGTTGGTTGTATTTAATCAACTTATTTCTCACTGATCCCAAACACTGTTTTGTGTTGGTAATGAATTACAAGGATCGTTTATTTCTGTTTTTGTGTTTTGTAGTATATTAACTTTCTGTCTCTTTAACAACAGCACAGATTGTGTGTTTATGTTTCAGTTATGACTGTGTACAAGGTGTCATTCTATGCATTTGTATTGACTTTTCATACAAAGTGTTTATATGAGGGTGAATCTGTGTTTACAGATCTGAAAGGTTTGCATTAACAGCCTCTTGGCAATGAGAAAATGAAGAACCACTGTGTCCTACTCTGTCTGTTCGCTGTCAGGGCCCTGTCGCCCCGGGTAACAGGGTTGCTAGGGGACGCATGGACAGACTGGCATCACCAAAGTGCCAACCAGACATGTGGATGATCCATATCTCGGTTTCCTCCCGTTTACCCCCATCCGTTTACTAAAATTGACTTCTGTACAAGGTGCTGCTCAAAAAGGCTCCAACTGGGTTTGTGCAGATGCTTCGGTCTAAAATAATTTGGGAATCAGGAAGGAAAGTTCACGTGTTTGAGCTCAAATTCATAACCAGGGTGTGTTCTGCCCTCGCAAACAGGAAGCGTGCTCGCGTTTCATCATCCTCCTTCAGCCCCAAACTCATGCAGTCATAATTATTCTTTCACAACTGGTCGATGAGGAATCCTGCATGATGAGGGGAAATCCTGTTTGTTTCCAGTTGTGGAGTTGTTGTCATGGTGATGGATGCGTTCAGTCGCTGTAGATGATGAGTCCCTTTTTAACAGACTGTGTCATTTATTATTACTACAGAGTGCTTAAGCAGTGCTGGTGATGCACTGCAATGGATGGACGTTTGAAGATGTGTTTGTAGAGCACATGTGTGTATATATGTGTGTGTGTGTGTGTGTGTGTGTGTGTGTGTGTGTGTGTGTGTGTGTGTGTGTGTGAGAGAGAGAGAGAGAGAGAGAGGAAGGAGTGGAGGTTTGAGGCGCCAGCAAAGAGGATATGTCTGGCAGCTGTGTCATTTCGCAGCGTAAAGGATTATGGGAGAATTACGACGAATGAGCGGGAGGACCATACACACAACTTTCCCTCTAGATTGTGTGTCCGTGTGTGTTTCTGTGTGTCCATTGCTCTGTCGCTGCCAGTGAGTCGCCGCTGTGGCATCCATAGCAGCTGGTGCCACTTTAGTCACAGTCTACCTGTGCAAACAAATGTAAGCCGTGACACAAAGCCTGTATATAAGCCTCCCTATTAATGTCGCTGTGCAGCGGAGGTATTTGTGACAGTGATTTGAAACAGTTTTCTGGAGCCATTCCTCTGCTACACCCTTCAAAGAGAAGTGACGAAAGGGCTTATAGATTATTTACTTAAGATAAACCTATCAGATAGTGTTCCCTTAAACAGCCTGGGTTTAAATGACAGTCAATTCAATGGGAATGTATCAAGTGTGAACACAGGTTTATAGCCGGTAATAATTATATTATTGCTACATGGTTATTATAGGATTATTTTAATGCTATCGTAGAGATTAGCAGCGATTTCTAAGTCTCACAATCATACATTTTCAGGCTCAGTGACACCTCAGCGTAATTGGAGATTGTGACATGTTGCATCAACTTGTCGTAGGGCCAAACCTGCACTCACACAATAACACAAACATCCCAGACACACTCCCACAAAGCCAGCCAGTCGTCTGGGAGTGGAATGTGTCTGTGAAAGCATGTGCGTGCTTGTGTTTCTTCTCTGCGACGACGTGTCATCTCTCATGCGCTCTTACACCACACTTCAAGGATGCTTTGTATCCTCGGGAGCATCGTCGAGTGCCTCTGAGGCCGCGGTTGTCATTTCTACAGCCTGTTATTGGGGGACACGCCGCTTTTGGATGCGAGGCGGCCCACCGAGCGATAACAAGACCCGACGAGGGGTGTTCCACCTCGGAACATCAGAAGGGGATGTTAACAAGCTTTCCTTGATCCCTGGGTGTTTGTCGTGCAGCACACACACTCGCACACACGTATGTGGGGACGTCAGGCTGCTGTTACTTGATGGCATCAAGACACGATTTATTCACGGCTCAGGAGGAACAGCCAGACAACCCTTAGAGAAATTAAAGCATTCTGTTTGGCTCAAAAATTCAATTTCAGTGTGCAACCTGGATTTTGATAGACGTCGCTGCTGTTTAAATGTTTGTTACTAATTGAATTATTTCATTAATTATCGATTGATTTTTTTTTGTTAACTTTAATCAATAATTTAGTCCATGGAGGATCCTGCCAGATGTCTTCAAAAACATGAAAAGAGGCTTTAAAACTCCAAATTTTGTCTTTAAATGGTGATTTCACATAATATATGCTGATAAAATTTTGCATGGAAAAGGAGATCCTTACAGCAGTTAGGTTTTTTAATGGATTAATCATTAATCTAAAGATTTATTGATCCGGGTGTAATGTAATGATTCTCTTAAATTATTCACAAACATTAACTGACAGTTATTTCAGAGAAACTAAAGCATTCTATTTGGCTCAAAAGTTCGATTTCAGTGTGCAACCTGGATTTTGATATACGTCGCTGTTGTTTAAACATTTGTTACTAATTGAATTATTTCATTAATTATTGATTGATATTTTTTCTGTTAACTTTAATCAATAATTTAGTCCATGCAAGGTCCTTCCAGATGTCTTCAAAAACAGAAAAAGATGCTTTAAAACTACAAATTTTGGTAATTTTGCATAATATACGCTGATAAAATATATCATAGAAAAGTAGATCCTTCCATCAATTAGCTTATTTAATTGATATATTGATCCGGGTGTCATATAATAAACCTCTTAAATGATTCACAAACATCATCTGACAGTTATTTTATCAATTAAGTGATTCATTGTTTGTGTAATTTTCCAAACTCTGAGGTGATTTCTTCATTCTCTTTGTTTCTCTTTGTTCAGTTTATTATTGTAGAAGACGATGAAAGACGGCACAAATCTACCCTTGAGCAGCTGCAACTAGTGAATTCTGAAAATAATACTTGAACGGCAAATCAGCTGTCAAAATTGCTCCCTGTTGAGGTCTTCAAACCGATCTTCCTGTCAACTTACAACCACAAAGCCGCGCTCAGGTTCTGTAAAGCCGTAAGCCTGAGTGCACCGTCAGCATGTTCCCTCTATGGGTCAGTGGCCTAATGAATCCCATATGTTTTGCGGGTTTGAGTCAAGGTTGTAGCATATGCCACATATCACACTTTTGCACACCAGCCGACGACATCCTGTCTCTGCTGCGACTCCTACCTTTCAAATCAATAAAATCTATATCCCTCCCTCTGGAAACTGTGGTGATGCTCCACTCAACAAATCTCAGGATGAGACTGTGGAGCTCATTACTGACTCATCATATGGACCAACAGCCCGACGCGCTGATCAATTATTCATAGGGTTTGACTGTGAGGTGAATCATAAGTTTGTCTGCCAAGTTGTGTGTAAAACATGAGCCAGAGATTTCAGGTAAATAGTTTCTACAGCTTCTTAAAGGTATCCAGATTCTTCCTCGGGGGCCTTGGATTGAGTGTTTCGGCGGTTTGTTGTGCCTCAGCAGTCAGTTCATGCCTTCTTCTACTTCCCCTCCACTCCATCACTTTCATTTCCTGGTGAAATCTTTGAACAGAGGGTGGCAGCTTTTTGGAACCCCTCCAAACATCTGTTCTGAACTTCTTTTACCGTTACAGAGCCTCACATGAAAGGACCCTCTCAGCTGGACACTTTTTCTTCCGCTAATGCAGTCTGGCTAATTTAATGGGCCATTATGACCATGCAGTGAGGCCCTTTATCACCACTGAGAGTGTATTGTTTCATCATATGGACTGTCTCTCTGGTCTCCTTTTAATTAGTGATATAAAGGAATCAATGAGGAAGAGGCTTTTAGACTAACACCTCATACAGCATAGATTCATAAGGGATTCTTCATTTCCCACCTTAAAGTGACTGAAAGTTAATAATACACTTTTTCTGCATGATATCACACAAAAAAACTATGCGATCTTCTGTAGATTTTCTTTTTCCTTGCACTTGAGGTTTTTCTAAACAAATGTGTCAGCATCTCTGTGGCCAGTTTTGCAGACAAAACAATCTATAAAAGTACTTGAAAGGCTGAAATGAACACAGTTTCTCTTCCTGCTAAAGTAAGAATCTGTGACTTTAAACGACGGGGAATCCACCCTTTAAAAGGCAAATATCTTCAAACGCCGTTTTGAAGTGGTTGGTGCCTGGTTTAGCCACAATAACATGCAGCCAGCTGTTTATGAGAGGCCTGCGAGCGGAACAATAACTGTGGTAGCCGCACGTCGCTAACTCTGCTAAGCTAAGCAGCAAGTGTA
This sequence comes from Amphiprion ocellaris, assembly GCF_022539595.1. Lineage (NCBI taxonomy): Eukaryota > Metazoa > Chordata > Actinopteri > Pomacentridae > Amphiprion > Amphiprion ocellaris. Next base: position 8,194,567 of record NC_072780.1, read on the forward strand.
AACCACTGGGACAAGTCAAAACACAGGAAATTAGCTGCTGTTTGCTTTCTCCTTGTCTAGACTTGTTCCTACTAATTAATTGCAAAGAGCCCCCTTGTGGACCACTTGATCTCAGAGGAATCAGCTTTCAGAGTTGCATGTTTTAATGTTTTGTGCTGGTTTGGAAGTGCAGCAGCGTTTGACCCATTTGTGGCCCCCAGGACTGTGAGCTGCAGCGGTTAGGCCCACAGTAATCCCTTGGCGACCCAGAAAGTCATTTCTAGAGCAGGTGGTTATGTGGGACATAGGCCTAATAACACAACAATGGCGGCATATGGCTGAGAAAGTGTTAAAGCCAGCAGGGGTCTGGCAACTTGGTGCCATTAGCAACCCTCAGTGGTAGCTTCTGGGCGTCTTTTTGCTCCTGTTACATTTTTACTCACTGTGGGCTCATTTTTCACTGCAAAGTTAAGTCCTGCACCTTTATGGAAACATCACAACCATGACTACAAGGAGAGAGAACTCAAAAATATCTTCTGGGCAGCAGTTATGGTTTGAAAAATTCTAAAACGGTCTAAGTTGAATTTCTTTGATTACATATTTTACAACTATTAGAAAAACCTGCACTCAGCATGGACCACATTTTTCGTTTTTTGTTACCAATACTAGAAAAAAAGTGGCTCTACATACTACGCCAAGGATAATCTCAATAGTGCAAACGATTTATTTTTAAGGAATTTTTAAATAGCAATTTGATGAAATATTATGATTTTTTAGCTTCAGTGTGGGTAATTTCTCCAACAGAGCAGCACATTACAGGCGAGTAGTTCAAGGACCATCCTAAATCAGATGACTCCTACTTCTTTCACAATTTCTGGCTGATAAATAGTGTAATTTTGGCACTGTTTTTAAAGAAAACCTTTCCAACTTTCTGATTCAGAGGGCTGTAAGTCTTAAAGAGTTCCACCAGTGATCACTGCACTACCATTAAAATTTCAACTCTGCTGTAAGTGTATCTGATTATGGTTGCCTAAAAGCGACTGAAGTGCATCGTAGACATATGGACTCCCACTGGATTTGTCAGACATACAAAAAGACACTTGTAGAAAGAGTTTTTTGTGTGAATAATGTGAAGGACTAATGTCCCTGTCTCAGCCATCAAAAGGACTAAATGAGGAATGTTAGAATGCTCAAAATGTTTCTATAAAATTTCCCGGCTGCATGTTACATACATGGCGAAAAACAGCTGCCTCATTTTACCCATAATCCTACAAGATTTTGCACACAGGATGTTTAGTACAGTAAAAAAGGTTGAAAGTTGACAGATTTCCCAGCATTCCTGCAGCCTCTCTTGGGGCTCTTTGGAGGACAGCGTGTGGACAGAAGGGGTAAACCAAGAGGACAGTCCCAACAAACTGCACTGTTCTCTTGGGCATCTTTTTCCAGATGAGGCCCTCGTCTCACGGCCTCTGATCAAGTATTTTGAAAGTGTGTGTGTGGCCTGTTTACATTCCACTGATTCCTCACGGGAATTCCTTTCTCTACCCTCTGTTCCCTCGCTGTCCTGCCCGGGACGCTGCGTATTGTGTGTGTGCGCACTTGTGTTTAGGATATTTTTAGACTTTTCTGTGGAACGTATTTGGCAGCTCTTCTTGGACCGGCACACACTGCCGCATAAACTTAATTTGGCATCTGCTTTCAGAGGAATCATACAGATTGTATCAGAAAGAGTGCTGTTTATATGCCAACCAGCTAACCCTGCACTTCTATCATGTGTTGCTGTATTTATGGACTGGATGCTGTTGCTGTAGTGATCCTCGATGTCATTCACGTTCAGTGACAGCAGTCAGTTATCTCATTTTAGGCAGATTTTCTGGCTTCTTGTTCAGTTTTGCATCCTCTGAGAGCTTCATTTAGCGACACGTGAACCGGCAGGTTCTAGTTGGAGTGGCCCTCTAGTAGACTCCCGCACAACCATGTCAGCGGAGTTTGAGTGAGTTTGAGAGTCACTGACGAGGCACCTGAAGTCATAATAGCCACCCAGCTAGCCTGCAGGTAGAGAAACACAGGATTGGACAGGCCAGAGCTACTTGTTCTGCACTGTCGAGATCCAGACTTCCACAATAACATCCTCAAAAACAGGATGCAGATATTTGTGAGTTCAAGTGATGGGCTTTGCATTAAGGCTACTAAATCTGTGGGAACAGTTGTGATTCATATTGTGATTCCGCCCCAAAACATCATCATATGATCATCACATGATTCACTCCAGGCCACCCTTAATGCCTCGTGTCATCTTGTGTTCTTTTCCCTTCGTGTATTTTGGAATTAAAGTTTGCCTCTTCCCAAACCAAGTCCTCCAGCTCAGATTTCTAGGAAGCCTCGCACAACAAATTTGTTGTACGAAGTGAGAGGATTTGCGAATGTCATTTTTGTACTCGAGCAGCTTAGGGGCAAAATCTGCAATCTCTTCTCTGGCCCTGTTCACGCTGTTAATTCCTCCTCAAGAGACGATTTTATGCTCCTTGCTGTGTCAGCTGATGGTTCACTGGTCGCCTTTTTTCTCTCTCTATCTCTTAATCTTCAGAAGGCGGAATCACATGCTCTCTTAAATATTGTTTTTGGCAGTATTTCGGTTTTGTTGATAGGGAAGTTGACATGCTCCAAAGACTAGAGGTTGCTCACTTTACTCGGGCTGTCCTTTAACCGACTTCCTCCTTTGAGAAATCTTTGTGATCTAACATCCGGGCTGCCCTCATGGCCCGTATCACAATAAATGATATGTGGCTGATAAACGATCAGGAAGCTCTTAGGTAAGCATCTCGTAAAGACAAATCATTATCGCCATAATATTATGTCATGTGTTACATTGCATGTTTCACCCGGGGTGATATCAACAGGAAAGGGAGAAAAAATCACCCTGGTGGCATCAGAGCAGTGGAGTGTGTTAAGTGTCCGGGCCTCTGCTAATGGCCTAATATGAGCCGGTGGTCAGGAGCATTGAGAGGTGATTTAAAAATGCTGCAATGTAATGACTCTTGATTGTAAAGAGGCACTCTGGAGGAGAGTGTAGTGCACAGTGATACATATTCACAGGAAAAAACTGAGTAAAGTGAGTAAATAAACCAACAAATGACACATGAAATGACAGAATATGTCATTTGTAATTGCCTCTCAGAACAACCCGTGTATTTCCTGACCTCTCGCCACTATTTTCCACTTTCTGAAAGTCTGCCTGTCTTCCCTCTCAGTGCGTCTGTGTCAGTGTGTGAATAATATCAGCGAGTGTCACTCTCTCCACACATCTCGCCACGTTATCCACCCACTGTGTCTGAACGGATTTGCCACCGGCCACCTCAGCTTCCTTGAAAGTGTCGGAGTGTGAAGGTGCCTCGGTCGCATTTTCCCTCACGCCGAGTGCTTTAATGTATTCTTTCGAATCTCTCGCTCCTTCTCCCTCCCTCCGCCTCTCTCTGCCACGCTAGTGTCTGTCGCTTACTAATTGGTTCGTCTCCATTCGGGTGACTCTTGTGTGTCCATTTTCCTGCGTCCAAATTCCCAAGTGTGCACGTGTGCGTGCGTGTTGATGAATAATCGTCTACATGTGTGTGTGACTGACAGCAGATTTTCCGCCACCAGCAGGCATTCTGTTTACTGCTCTGATGCACATTCGGTTGGTTCATTTGGTTTCCAGCTCTCCCTCGGGACACACTGAGCCGCCCCCATTAACTGATTTGAGAAGGGCTGTGGCAGCCACCACCGCTTTGTAAATAAATATCCTCCCATGTTGTATATTTATTATACATGATTTGGCCCTCCAGTTCATGAAGCTGTTGAATGTAGCAGGAGGTGTGAAGGAGGTTCAACTGTGTGATTATGCAGTTTTTGGCTTCAGTTGTGCTTGTAAAGAGACATCTACAATGAATAATTATGTGTCGGTACACAGCTAGTGGTAAGTAGTAGGTCAACCAGCTTAACGGCTGGTAGCTGCAATGCTTAGAGGAGTAATTTGACATTTTGAGTAATGTGCTTATTTACTTTCTTTTCCAGCATTAGATGAGAACATCGATACCATCCTAATTTCCATATCCTAGATATGATCTTGCAGCCTGTTAGCTTAGCTTAGCACAAAGGCTGGAAACTGAGGGGCAACAGCTAGTTCAGCTCTGGAGATAACAGAACTAGTCCTTCTTAATACCTAACAACTTAAATCTTGTTTGCTTCTGGCTCATGAGGCCATGACAAAGGAGGGAAATTCACAGTTTTTAACAGTCAGACAAAGACAACCATTAACCCTCAGTACCCCCAAACCTGCCAACAGGTTTGAAAGGAATGTTATCTTTAAAAACTCACCAAAATAACTGCATTTTTTTTCAACAATAAAGTGTCAAAACAGAGTTTCTAATGGTCCTTGAACTACTCACCTGTTACGTGCAGTTCAGTCACTAAAGTCAATCAAATCTAAGCTAATTGTAAAATTATCGAAGTTATTTATTCAACATGTCTTATTTAAAATAAAATGCCAAAAATAAACCATTTGCTTCAACAAAACTCCGTAGGCAGTGTTTACACAGAGCAGATAAGAGACATATTAAAAATGTAAATTGTAAAATATCTATAGTATGTAGTGTCATCTTTATTTTTTTCCAGTGTTTGTAACACCAGTGGCCACTTGGAAAAGTGTTGTACATGTTGTTTCAACTTTTGTTAAATGAAAAATAAAAGGAAATCATCTTTTTTATTTATGTCATTATCACCCTTTTGTAAAAGACGGAGGACGTGTTTTACTTCTCTGTACTTCTCGTCAAGGTTGTGCTGCTTCCATAGAGGTGCTGGACTTTATATTGCGGTAAAAAGTGAGTACAATGGGGTTAATGGAATAGGATGCATAGGATAAAGGTTCACTAGATGTAACTGTAGACTGTTGTTTCCTTTAGAATGTGTGAACCTCTGAAGTCCCAGCCTCCATCTACACCCACCCACGACTCTGTTCAGACACTGTAAAACTACTCTACACCACACAATGACAAGGCGTAATAATGAAGAAGAATGATACAGAAAGCTCCAACCTGCAAGTACATAGATTGGTTTCTTAGTTTTGTTGCACAGGAAATGTCATCAGTTCACTGCAGCTCCCGAGTAAAAAAGCTCAGCTGTGGCCTTGACTGCTTATTTCGCTCCGATTATATATCTTCCAGCATGTAAAAAAACACCATATGGACATGTTGACAAGGTAAAAAAAAAAAAGATTTTCACTGGAGGGGATCTTTAAACAAACTGAGAGCATTTCAACAGAACTCAGGTCAGTAGAATCAGTCGTGTAGGCAAGTAGAGATACAAAAAGAACAGGAAAGGAAAACTAAAACAGCACAGAGACTTAAAGAAAGAGCAGCAAATGCTTTATAGACTGGGACCACTGGACCCTCAGATGATTCGTGCCACATCCACTAGTCACCTAAAGCATAGTCAGATGAGAAACCTACAGGAACAAGGCAGGGGGCATCACATTTGTTTATTCAAAACAAAAAAAAAGTATGAAAATGTGCTGCATGATAATGACAAGCAGTTTTATGTGAAGGCCAGACTCCAGGAAGTGCAAAAAAGACCACAACTACAATGTTTTTACAGTTCAGTTTTTGTTCAAATCGCACGAAAACAATCTAATTTCTTCATTGGTGTGGTGCTAATATCTCTTTGGACCTGTTTTCAGACGTAATGCTAAGCTAAGCTACATGTTGTGGGCACATACTAGTAGTATAATTCCTGAAAAAGCCAAACTATTCCTCTAAAATAGAAACTAAAACCCAATTTTGTGCACATTCTCTCCAAATCTGCTGTTGGTTTCGATTCCTCCTCTCTGCCCTGGAGTTCCCCCCTCCTCCGCTGAATACCCCCTCTACTGTACTTACCTCCAGGAAACACGGAATAATCTTCGGCTTGTGAAATGAGAAATGAAATGGAAAAGGTGAAGACAGAAGTGTATCTGTCTTGTGCAATCTCCCGGAGTTGCTCAGGCGTGCACAGGTTGGATTTAACCAGAAAACGGGAAGAGGGGTTGCCACGTCTTGCAGCATCCTAACCCCCCTCTTCTGTCTTACAGAGGTTGCCATGTATGTTTAGCTTCAAAATTCTCCCCCCCACCAACTGTCCACCCCACCCCCAGCTGCTGTTTCTGATTGTAGATGTGCCCTTTGAGTCCCTGCAGGCTTCCATATTTTACCATATATTTATGGGGCCGGCAGACGTGTTGAATATGTGATGGTCTGGTTTGGCGACGGAAAGGTGAAGAGAAAGGTTGAGGGCCGAAACTGGAAGAGAGACAAAGAAGAGAAGACGCCAATAGATTGAACCAGATTAAAAATCCCATCGAGTAGAAGTATGTGTGAAAAATGGCTCGCGCTAAAAGGTCAGAAGCCGCCTCAGACTCATTCTCCTCCTCCACATTTTCCTCCCTCCTCAACAAAATGCACACATTAGGAAACCTCGCTTTCTCCTTAAGCACAGCAGCAATGTGTTGTAGGAACGTTACAGAGGTTTCAAAGGGTCACACCCCCTACCGGTCGCCCCGTCTGGGTCACCTAATAAACCCACCCCTGCTGTGGTTACAGCCTTGTAAAGATGGATCACATTTCCATTTCAGTCGCTCATCTTCTCTCACACACAGACACACACACACACACACACACACACCTCATTTAATTCCCCCTTTTGCCCTGTGCCTTTTGTCCAAAAAGGCTGCTGTAACAGGACGAGATAAATGAAGTGCTGCGCTGCAATTTTTCCGAGCAGCAGCAGCAGCAGCTTCAGCTTCAGCTTCAAAACAGTTGGGGTGTGGTAATTCTAAGAAGCAAGAATTAAACTGGTGGTTGTTAATACATTTTTGACAGCGAAAGTGTGCGGCTGTTGTCGCCTTGCCGCTGCAGGAACGAAATCGTTCGTCTGCAGGCATCTGTTGCATCTCATTAGGAGCTCTCACAATGAATTGCCTCAATGGATTTCTCACCCACAACTGTGCACACATACAGCATCCTTCACCCTATTCCATCCACCCTGATAATCCCTTTATCTTGGCAGCTATTCACCACATAAAGGCCAATGTCACTGAATAATGACGCGGTTGTATCTACTCCTCTTTCACTCTCATGCTAATCTTCATCTCAAGGTGACAATGATGGGGAAATTTCTATGCACGAAGGCTCGGGTGCTGATTAAATGTGCTGTTTCCTCATCGGGATTGTGTGCATCTGTTTGTATGAGTGCTGGTAATATTTGCTTTTTCTTTTTACGAAGATGAGAAAGATGTGTCTCTCTCTCAGACAGGCACACTTCCTCCTCACATTCCCAGAGTTCAACAGTTCAACCCCCCTCTCTGTGCTGCCGTTGGTGTTTTCGGAGAAGGTCACTTAGAATGTGAGTGACAATTGGTGAAATCATTACAACAATCTGTCTTTTTTCTTTCTTTCTTTTTTTTTTTTATCCATGCTCCGCGCCTTCAATTTACATATTTGGATGACACGCCTGGCTGGTTTGTTTAATCACCGTAAATTGCTCGACTGCACAATTACCAAAGTCGCTTTTGTTTTAGGAGTTTATTATTAGCTGAGTGGCACCGCTGTCGCAAAGCTAATCAATTTGAGACAATGACAGAATTCTTTTTTTTTCCAGCGAGAAGAATAGAAGTGCTTTGTTGGGACATGGAGACTAAAACAAAAAAAAAGAGAAAAAGTGGGGCGCTCGCTTCATTAAATTTCAATTTAACCCATGTTTGCTTGCGTAGCAGATTGGCAAAACACAGCCGTTAATGCTGCGCTTGAAAACTTTTGCTTTGTCATTCGTAGGGCAGTTAAAGCAGCAGTGTTTTTGGGAGTTGTTGCAGACAGATGGGCGAAGTTCTCGCCAACGAAGATGCACTTCCGCTTTTTAAAGACCAAAGAACTGAAAGCTAAAGATTCATCATATGCAACAGGGAACCAACTGAGAGAACTGTTTTCATGCAGACAAAAGAAGGGAAGGATAGAGAGAAAAGTAGAAGTGAAATTGAAAGGTTTAAAGTGTCTGAGAGTGAATATTCTTTCCGTAGAGTGCATTGCTGCCTCCACAGACACACTTTGTTGAGCTTAATTGAAGGAACGCTCACGGAGTGGAGTCCTAATGATTTAAATGCGGAGCTGCTGCCTCGGGCGCTGGCAAAAAAAAAAAAAGACAATAAGGGGGTTTATAAAGTGGGAGAAAGAAGGGAAAAGCCCAAGACAGATGGAAGATGTGAACTATGCTCAACATTAGTGTAATTTACATGCTTCATGTGAGCATTTAGTTGAAACATCCTCTGTGCACAAAAACATGTTTTTCAGGAGCAAATCAAGCAAACTGCCAGAGGTATGATCCAGCTTCACGCTCATCCGGTTTGAACACAGTAGTTTCTACTTCAGTTGTGTTTTCTGAGACAAATCTCTGCAGGCTTCTGCGGCCTTCAGGGTCATCGATGTCCTCGAGAACTTGGCAGACTAAGACAGGAAATGTAGCTTTTCCCATGGGGTGGTTTGACATTAACGGGAGGCAGATTTTTACAGACGCGCACACGTGTTTACACAATAACTGCACATATGTACAAAGCCTCTGTGGACTGCTGTGTCTCTGCGAGGTCAGGGTAGGTCACTGAAGGCTTAGAGGAGAGAGGGGCTTTTGTCATTTATGGTGAAGAAATAAGACACATGTTGGAGTTTGTGCAGCGTTGACAACTGAATCCTTGAAATTAGATTCTACGGGTAAAAACAGAAGTAAGTGCACTAACCGCATGGATGTAGTTCACTTCTCGCCAGCTGGAACACTAAAAAAGCAACAACTAACGTGCAAATGTTCAGAGTGAAAGATAAGACGCTCGCTTGTATCTCTTTTAATCTCCTCAGATCGTGAGTAACTTTGGAGAGAAAACATTTATCTGCTCGGAGAAAGTGCTTCATATTTCGCTTATATGTCCCCAGTGGGAGATGGTTATAAATGTTACCGCCAGCAGATATAGTTACGGTATATTGCAGAAGAGAGCGAGGAAGAGGGGAGTGCAGTCGTGAGTATGGATGAAGATGAGACGCACATATCTGTAATATGAGACGAGGGAGCAGAAACGGGGGAGCCTCGCTAAATTATGCAGTTTCAATTTCCTCATTTAGGGAGGATAGATCAATTTCTCATACTAAAACCATTAACCCCTTAGGATGGCCGGCGTTACTATGGCAACGCTGATGTGTCCCTTGATCTGAAGCACCTGTTTTTATGCTCTTGCAGACGCACCAGCAGAGGTGTACAGTGATTAGGGAAGACTGTGCGAGGGCTGAATTGGATTAGATACACAATAAGTCTCAACCCTCCGGCTTCACACACACACTCATGACTTTCAAGTTCCTTTATTTGCTAGCAGATTTTTCTGTGTTTGCATGTAGGGACTTAAACTGCATTGTCTCACAGCTCGGTCCCTCTTGCACTGCAGTCTATGGGGAGTTGTATATCATCCACCCTCCCTGAGGATGGGTGTCACGATGACTATATCAGCCTCTCTGCTGCCTTTTCTGTGTTTCCTTCACTGTTTTTTTTTATCTTTTCACTTTTATCTCCTCTTTCAATCCACTCTCTTCGGGTTCTGTATGTTTTCTGTACATCTTCATCACCTCCCCCCTCTTTATCTCCCATCCTCTCCTCTCTTGGCTGCAGTTTCTCATCCTTCTTCTCCCCTCCCCCCCAATTCTCTGGCACCCCCACCCACCAAATGGCCCTCCGGTCAGGACACAAGATGGTCAGTGGAGTGTGTGTTTGATGGCGCTCATTGTTTTTCTGTTTTCATGATGACCAACTGTGAGGTGGGACAATGATGAAAACTGAGCAAAGCTGGCTAAAAATAGGCCACTTGTGCATTAAAAAGTGTGACAGGAGTGCATGTTAGAGTAAATATGTGTTGTGACTGAAAGGATACATCAACATATAGCTTTTTATAAGAGGCTTATTTGAGGAGGCTGTGTTTTCTGCTTCAGTGGGGGTGAACGAGGGTCTTTTGCTTGTGCTAAGTCCCTCCTACAAGCTGTTGTGTTTTAGTGTATGTCTTCATATTTTTGCTGGCCAGAAGGATCACAGAAAATTATACAGTGAAGTGCTTTTGGATGCTCTGCTAAATCCCGGTCCATTTCCCCAAACGGTGCACAAAAAAATGCTCATGAAAAGATTCTCATTGTTTGGAATAAACACCAGTCATCACTTTCTTCTCCAGCTTCTTGTATAATTTGAGAAATGTTACTCTGGGCTTCCTGCAGAGCTCCACGTAAGCATGACTCCTTGAAGAAAGTTTTCCTCCCCTAAAACCTGTATTATTTATTTTTGTGGAAATGCCTCTGGCTCTCCTTTGAGAAGCTTCCTGGGGCTCATTTGTCAGCAGCCATCCAGCTGTGAACCTTCTCGGTCTGCGTGCACCCTGAGGACCCTGCAGACAGAGGAGGTGTCGCACAGCTATAAAAGCATCCATGGATTCTGAAGCACCGATTTGCCCGTGGCTGTTAATTTTTTCCCCCTCTCCTTCCCTGCAGCTAGTCCAACAGATGAAACTCCTACACATACTCACATTTGGCTGACTTGTACACTCAGGTTGAGTTTCTGCCTGTAGAGCAGCAGGGTTCACATTAGATGCCTCTAGTTTCTTACATGGAAGGTTCTGCCATGATGCGGCTTATGGTTAGTCTCAGCACTGTGTGTTTCTATGGGTACAGCTGCCTGAGGGTAGAATTTGGATTCCTGCCTTGAATCCCCAAAACACATTCCTTTTTTTAAAGTGACTTTTCCAGTCAGTTATTTTCTATGGCACAAGACAGAAGACAGCCACACTGATTGTCTCCCTTCCAAGGCTTCTGTTTTCTTTCATCAGAGCCTGAAAGCGGCGGGAGACGGAGAATGACAGCTCAAGAGAGTCCGGTTGTAGTGCTTGGCTTGGCTTCTTGAATCGCATAGCGGTGGCCGGCGAGCAGCTTTCCACACTGAAAAAGATACTCTGAGCTTTTATGTATGATATTTACAAAGCATTAAGGATTGAAGCGTGTCCTCAGATGAAAGACTGGGTGGTTTATTCCACACATATTTGCGACGCAGCAGGGAAATATGTCGGCGACACTATCCAAAGCCGCATCTGCATTTGTACTAAACAGGTTCTTCATACCATTCGAGTAAAGATGGCACAAGCTGAGATTGAGTTTTAATGCCATAAAAAGTAGCAGAGCAGAGTTGGAGACTTGGAAACAAGTGCGAGGAATGTACTTTAACAGCTACTTGCTACAATATAGAGTCACTCTGGGACAAATAGAGAAGTGTCTTAAGGTCAAAGAACTGACTTAGTGATGTCAGTCACACAAGTTTATGTAAGTTAAGTTGCATAAGTTTCTTAGCATTAGCCACCACAAGCATTTTTTAAGACCTAGTAAGGCATTAAGAGCAAAACTGGGTGTTTTGTTGCTTGTGACTGCTACTTTACATCTGCAAGACAAAGAATAATCTGACAGACGTTGCTAATTAATTACAAGTAAATGGCTGCACTTACTGTAAAACTGTAAAACTTACAAATAAGATATTTGGTGATAAATCATCAGTGTGTCAGAATCAGGCTACTGGTTACTTCCATGCATACATAAAACACATTAATAATCTCTTTTGGGGGGACATGTCGCTTTTTCAACATGGCACTGACAGTGCACCTACAAAAAATGAAAGTAAAAGAAGCACATGACCTGACAAGTACAAGTGAAGTCTGTGATTCTGGAGAAAGATAGTTGATTTACCATCTGTCACCACCCACTGGGAGTTGCGCATGCGTTAACAATTTGTGGTACGTAAGGTCTGTCTGTGACATATGTTGCAAGTGGACCAGGTTCACTACTAATGTAAACAAAGGAGAACTGGAAGAACTCTGGATGAACCAAAAAAAAAAAAAAAGTCTCTCACGTAATTCATAATATTGTAGAGCTGGGAATTTACATAAATCACAAAAGCATGCATCTGTTACAAAAGTAAGCAACAAGCTAGGTATATACACACAAAATGAAAATATTAAGAAGGGCTGGGCGATAGACATGAAAAATGTCTCGCTAAAATGTGTCATTTCTGCCAATATTGCTAATTACTGATCACTTTTAATCATCTATTTTTAATAAAGTCTGAGAGGAAAAAAAGTTTACTTTAGCCTATTCAAAGTATGCCAGTAATAATTTTGACAATGAAAAATGCACAAATAAATACATTTAGACACTTACATGAAAATATATAAGGATAAAGGAATAATGTCACTATGATACACAATAAATACAGAGCAACTTAAACCTTGCAGGTGCATGGAGGTTGACCAAGGTGAAGCCAGTACATTGCGCTAATATTAAGGTTCATAGTGGGCTGGTTTAGACTGGATATTAACATATGGAGACCCTGAACTAGCATCTTTGTGCACCTCGACATTAATTCCCGAAAGCAGACTACCTGAAGGGCTTTGCTCAGGTGGTGATAGTGAAGAACACAGGGTTGTGGATGTTTTTTCACTGCAAAAACCTATTTCACGATAGCCGCCAACTCCAAAAAGGGGAGTCTGCAGACTAGCACACCTTGAGAGACCTGCACAGAAACCTCAGAGAGAGTGTCTAAGTGCAAAGGGGCTCCATTATTAAGTAGATTTTGCTCAGCAGATGGAGTTGTCACGATCATTGGAGCGCTTCAAGGATTCCTCAGTCACATTTGCTTAAGAATTGAGACCGACAGTTTATTCTTCACCTCGAAAACAGCAGCAGAAACTAAACTGACGAGGAACACAGTGAAGCTAAGAACAAGCAAATCAACAACATACCTGAAAACATAAACCACCTGCAGCATAATGGTCCTCTATGAGTTGCTTTCAAAACATCTCTGTGGATTTTTTTATTTTCCTCTCCACCACCATAAATAGCGCTGATGGGTAGAAGGAAATGTTGCCATGGTGACACAGTGCTGTGGCAGCCGGTAATTATTCTGGTTTAAGTGCCAGCAGAGACACATGCGAGCTGGCACACAGTGGCGCATATAGTGACACCTGAACGCCAGCCTCCCAGGCGAGGTCGGATTCATCAGCCGACGATTGGATTTTAAAGCAAAAATCAGGAGATGAAGGTCAAAATCTCATCAGGTTAATTTGATGCTCAACTTTGGAGTTCATAACTGAAACACTGCACCTCGGGGAGTGTACGTGTGTGTTGGTCATGTAAAATATTGCCGCGAATACAATCGATATCATGTGTTATATGATACAATTTAGCAGTGATGTCACCTGGTTATTATCCTCTCAGTTACATGGACTGACCGATCAATAAAGTGGACATTGTGCGTGTCCCCTGTGCAGCATTAGAGATCGTACTTACATACTGTAAATGACTAGAGGAGTGTGTGTGTGTCTGTGAGGTTGCAGGCTGCCTGTTGTCCAATACATATTTGATAATAAGAAACATAAACATACTCCCAATTCCCTCTCTGCTCTCCCACTCACAAACCCAGCCTACATCTGCACACACTCACAGAACAACAACGCCCTCCAAGGATAATATACAGCTCAGTGCTTTACCTCCGCCGAGCAGTAATCCCAACGCCTCCTTCTCATTTTTATCTGCTCTCTTCCAGGCGAGGCCGACCTGGCTAATCATCCGAGGTGTCAAGGTAAGGCTGTGTTCGCCACTCACACTGATAGCAACATGAGCCCCTGTGTGCTTTTTCATCTTCAGCTTGGAGAGGGGTGGTGGTGGGGGGAAACACAACCGGTGTTTTTAACAAATACAGGAATTCCTCTGTGTCCTTTAGAAGAAACAGAAGTTAAAATTGGGTTCTGCAGCTCGAGCTGATTGTCCACAAAACTTACTTCCCCAGCTCCCACACTCCCCAGTCACATTAGCATAGGCGAGACACAATGGGGTTTTTTTCCACCGCTGGCACACACAAACACACACACACATGCACATTACACCAGACAGGAGTTTGGCTCGCACCAGGAGGAAATAGACGAGGAAAGATGGATTGTCATATTTTTGTCACTGCCCTCCAGTTCTTGCTGCTGTAGCTGTCTCTTCTGCTGAAGGACGTGCAATAGAAAGCAGATAGACAGACAGAGAGAAAACACTTATTTTTTGCATCCTGTCAGTCATCTTGTACGTCACCTTTCCTTTCTGATCATCTTTTCATTCATCCCTGCCCTGTATCTCCATCTACAATACATACCACCCTCTCCTCATTTATTTTCTGCCTGTCTTTTTTTTTTTTTTTTTTTGTTTTTTTGGAGGCACGCAATCTCATCCCTGCCACCGCCTTCCCTCCCCGTTGTGACTCACCCCCAACTCCACACGGCCCCCATAAATCACCCGTGATAACATCAGGGGTTCCATCAGTTCACTGAAACCCAACTTTAGCTGTTGGATGGAGACGTGAGGAGGTTTCTGATGCTGTGCGCAGAGCTCAGGCACCAGTTGTGGAGGCTCTGGTATGAGGGGCCACTGCAGCAGACTGAGGCTGATCACCATCTGCACTGCAGTCTCACTCTGCTCTGCTCTGCCACCTGCTGGCCAAATCCAGTCATTGTCTAGAGAGGAAGTTGCCGGTGAAGGATACACAGAAATTCGCAGAAAGCCTTCAAAAAGTTGCAAGAAAAGCTCAGATTGAATTCATCCTACTAACAAGTGATGTCTATATCGCCAAAGATTGAGAAAGATAATCACGTTTGCACTTGGTGACATGTTTTAGTTACAATACATATGGGTATTATATTGATTTTCAGGTCAAATCATGTTTATTTCAAGTCAGTACCATATACAAGGTCTTGTAGCCATAAATTATTAAAGCGGTACTATATCCTCACCTGACATAGTCACCAAGCATTACGGTTTATTTCAGTTTTAGTAAAATTTGCTCAAGTGTACATTGTTCAACTGTTTTGGAAAATGATTTTGCCTTGTAAATAAAGTAAAAGTACACATTTCTTGTCAGTTTTAAAGATTTACACGACCGTTCTAAAGTTTGGAGTCCTTTTTTCTGAAAGAAAATTAGGGTTTTTTTTTCAATGAAGATAACTTTACATTAATCAGAAATCCAGTCTAGACATTGTTAACGTGGTAAATGACTATTCTAGCTGGAAACAGCTGATTTTTAATGGAATATCTCCATAGAGGTACAGAGGAACATTTCCAGCAACCATCACTCCTGTGTTCTAATGCTACATTGTGTTAGCTAATGGTGTTGAAAGGCTAATTGATGATTAGAAAACCCTTGTGCAATTATGTTAGCACATGAATAAAAGTGAGTAGAATAGAATAGAATAGAATAGAATAGAATAGAATAGAATAGAATATCTTTCTTGTTATTGCAATTTACAGCGATTTCTGGTAAAATTATATTCATGAATGATGAGTTAGTAAACAAGGAAATTGCAATGTTTGCGCAAAAGTGACATTTTAGTAACTTGTCCTTTTCAGTTTTATAATAAATAATTTATAAACTAATTGAATTGATCACAGATGAGCATTTTTAAAGAGAAATTGGAGCTGCTTAATGAAGTTTTGTGACATTAAAATCTTATTTCAGTATGTTTTCTTAGCAGAAGCAGCACAGTTTGTGCAGTGTGTCTCATTGTATCCTTCAGTAAACTGCATTAATCCTCAATCAACAATGATCTTTTAGGATCTCCAGAGAAAATATTAACACTTTTATTCAGTTGCATATTAAATATGAGGTTGTTCAAGCTCTATTTACTCAATTTGTTAGCATCTCTCTGAAAGAAGTAATGATCTATCAACAGAATTATTGTATTTAAAAATACAAAAGAAATCATTTAGTTTCTTTTTCAATCTAGATATTATGTAAACTGCACGTTTTAATTCCTGTGTGTTTGTGTTTTCTTGTGTTTCCCCAGCTGGTACCTGTCCGATGTCCTCTCCTCCCACAGTGTGATGTGTCATGGCTCCGGTGCTGAGTGGAGTGTGGTGGGGGCCGGAGGCCGGTGTGGTCGGGTCGGAGACGGCAGCCGCTCCTGGCGTGGCGTCGTGGCTGGGTAGCGGGCAGCTGGTCCTGGTTGTCACCCTCAGTGTCCTCACTGCTCTGCTGCTGGTCTCTGTGCTGCTGCTGCTGTGTGCCAGCTGCCAGGGGTGAGCATCACAACACACACATATTAACACTACCGTCCTGTGTTATTATTTTAGTTATCCTCGATAACACGCACGTATCTTGAAGATGTCAGAACGTATGTTGTGAAAACAGCTTCGTGCAGCGTCAGCTATCTGAAGCAAATGTACGCCTATTGGAACTGCCGACTGTGCACAAATACCTGAGGGGACATTCTTAGCTGTAGTAATTATAGGTGCAGCGACAATATAGAACAGTGCTGCTGTGTAACCGTAAAGAAAATACTCAGGGGTGTTGGTGCTTTAATACAGCTCAATGTGCTGTTAAAGTAGAACACATAGCTAAAGATATAAGCAGTGCAGGATGTTGTTCTATCATGTAGATTTATATAGTCATTCCTGTAATAGCTGCAAATGTACAGCACTGCTGTGAACTGAAAATGTCTAATGTAATGAGTCTCAACTGTGAACCACGATGTAGTAAATTTGTATCTCCACAGCTTTCTGTCTCATTAGAATTGCAATGAAACAAAGAGTGAGATTAAAGGTGTGCTAACTTTCGACCACACTTTAAGTATTGAGGCTGTAAATTAAATCCAAGTAGCCATTTCTGATGTAGAAATTGTAGAATTGTAATAGTTTTCACCCCAAAAGTTAAGAGACAAGAGTCCTGTTAACTTAGTATAAAGTTAACATATATATATATTTAACCCTCTGAACTCCAAGTTCCTGAATGTTTTCACTTCTGCTTCATTTTTACTCACCGTGGACTCATTTTTCACTGCAAGAAGTCCTGCATATAAATCAACAATTATAATGCCCCATAAATCATAAAAACAGAAAAAAATTTTTTTACTTCGATTACTTGTTTTACTTTTATTTTTTGGGGGGAAAAAGGGCCTCAACATATATAACCTTTTTTTCCAAATGTTTACCTATATTGGGAAAAATACTTTTTTATTTGCTTCTATGTGTTTGTCCTATCTGCTTTGTATCAACACAGCATGCAGTTCACCCCAGCTCAGCCAAAAAGTTGCTGAATTTTTGTAATGTGACTGTTGATTTCAGCTGAATCAGAAATTAGTTCACGGTTGCGCCAAGAAATGTATGTAATATCCCAATTTTAAGCTTAATTATGTTTAAGTTTACTGACTGAATGGCATTGCACAGATAGAAGGTTCAAGGACTGTTGGACAGTTGCATCATCTTCTTCTTCTTTTTTTTTTTAGCATTTTTGGCTCTGATAAATGACTTTCAAACCCTTCGGCAGGATTTTGGGTTCAGAGGGTTAATGTCACAGAGGAGACCTTTGGCCAACAAAAAATAAAAATAATAAAATTAATCATAGCAGCAGTTAATTAGATATTAGGAACATCTCTGAATGTAAAGCAGTCAACTTGACACCACTATAAATCATATTATATGCCAAAACGTACTGTTAAATTTCATAACAAACAAAACCTTTGAGACATCATTAAAACGGAATATCAAAATAGTTGCATTAGATTGTCCGGATGCACCTAATAAAGTGGACACAGTGTATAATTTGTGTAAAAACCCAAAACCTGAAGGAAAAATAATATGCTTGGATGGATGTCAACAACCCAAATGTGTAAAATATCAAAAAATTTCATTTTATCCTCATGGTTTCCTTTCAGATGTTGCTAAAAACAAAACTGCAAACCATGAATAACAGGCAGACTGAGCCATGAATGGTGTTTTATTACCATCCACCTCTTATCTTTCTCTTTGTTTTCCCATCTGTCTCTCCTTTAGGCAGAAGAAAACAGTGAATGGACATCCAGCAGGAGACCATGAGAACCTCATGAATGGGGTGAGTTGGACACAAGGTTTTCCCATATTTCTTGCAATATTCTAGCACATGCATAAAAAACATTTTAGGAGGCATGAAATGAATTTAAATAATATCCAATCATTTCTTCTGATATCTTTGCGTTTGTTATCTATGAGATGTGAGATGAGATGTGGAGGGGAGCAGTTTGTTTTGTCGGTCTTGCCACAGTGTGTCAGCCAGACTAGTAATTACATGCATGCGTGAACATTCATATCCATGCATATGTAGCCTCTCACACTCATGCAAACAACGTGTGTAATTATAAATGTTTTTTTTTTTTAAGATAGGTTAGGTCTGGATTTGCAACATCTTGACATTTCTAGAAGTCTGTACTGCAAATACCGGGATATATTTTCACTATCTGGCTTAACTAATTCATATAAAGCTGGCTATCAACTATGTAAATCAATGTAGGATTAATTAACTTAATTATGAGCATGCATTGACAACAGATGACCAAACATCCACAGCTCTAGAGCTACATATTTCTTACAAGATGAACAAAATATAATGCTACATCAATATGAGGAGTTTAAAAGCATAAAAAAGCTAGAAGCAAGACAGCTGCTACAGCTAAAACAGAAGGGAAAGCTGGTTTAAAAAAAACTGCAGACTGTGTGAATGTGTTAATAGGCTTTTTAATATCACTGCCCCATCAAAAAAACACAAGTAGATCTGAGTATAATTAGGCTACAGTTGTGTGCTCCGTTAGATTTATGTGTTGCTTAGATGTAGCCTATTGTTCTGGTGTGTAAGACAGCTTTATTCTTTCAGCTGCAGCCCTGGCAGTAGTGGAGCAAGTAAAAAGCAAACATAAAAACATAATTCAACCCAGGAAATAGCCTTACGAGTAAGTACAAGGCTTTAATGCTTTACTCAGTCTCTGTTTTAGGATTGCTTCGCTGTACAAATACGAATCGAACAATGAAAGATTTTGCAGCCAACAGGAAAAGAAAAGAAATCAGCAAATCCACTCCACTGAGAGGCTCTATCTGCCATATCTATCCTGGTCAGGGAAAGAAGTTTAGGCATGCAGCATATGTTGCCACGGTGATGAACCTGGAAAGCTTGAGTTACACCTGAAGTTACCTGGCTAACCTCAAACCCAATACAGGCCTCTGGAAGCTCAAGAAACTGTCACTTCTAGCAGCGAACGATCGGTAATTTGATGTTTCTGCAGGGAATATATTCACTCAGACTTGCTCTCTTTCTTAAACAGAAGCAGCTGTGTTACAGATTTAAGCCAACACGTACACACTGCGGATAAGTTACATGACATAATCTGGCAGACTGGTAAATAGGTCTGTGGATAGAACTTACAAATTGTCTGCAAGACTGAATGACACACGATTACACATTCTGACACACGATCCCTGACATTCGCCTTCTAACCCACTTCCCATCACACTGACACAGAAGCATCCACACAGCACAACCTCCCTGCACAGCGCTGATTGACAGCCTCCAGTTGTTTGCAAGATTGTCTCTAAATTGCCAGCAGCTGCTGATGGGGAAGTGGTTCGTCCTGCTCAGAGGGCTCATGTGGGAAATTCCACCGGTTGCTATTCTCATTTGACTTATTTTAATATGTGTCTTTTTCTTAAGTTGCTGTCAAGACAGAATGAAGTGAAATTATATAAAACAAAACGGTCAATATAGAATAGCGGGACTTTTTTTTTAACATAGTTGACCAATATCATAGTTGATATTTTTGCATAGCCACCTATAAACAAACACCACATGGCATTTTTACAGAAAGATTCTTTTAAAATGTTATATAAACAATTGAGTACAATTTAAAATTATTGATAAAGATATTAGACAAATATGTTTTACCTGGATATTAAAAACAGAGAAACAAAAGAAGGCAAGTCATGTCTCCAAATAACCATACAATGAAAATACAAAACACATTTGTAATACTCGAATGTGAACTATTGTGTTTAGCACTTTCTTTACCTTTGTCTTTTCTAATCATTATTTATTTTAATTTTTTTTACGAAAACAAGGCTTTTTAAAATTATTATGACCATGGCTACCACTTTTGCCGACTTTTCCATTCACAAATAAATGTCCAGCGCTTTCATTGGTGTGGTAAAACTTTCCAAGTAGCGAGCTAAAATGTGACATGCTAAGTCTTATTGGCTTAGTTTCAGAAAGGTAGCTGAGTCAATATATAATTCTGGGACTGTTTGTAACATAGTTGACAGGTGTCATAGTTGACATTTTTGCTGTTTTCAGGCTTAAAATCAACATGGCCGCCTAGAACCAAACACCACATGACATTTTTACAGAAAGATTCTTCTAAAATATTATATATACAGTTGAGTAAAATTGAAATTTAAAGTTATTTCTAAAGATATTGTAGTAAACCTGTTGACATGTGATAAATCCACACTTGACTCACACACTACTTTATATTAAATAACTCAGAAAGCCTTGGAGTCTTGCCAGTCTTTTCTTCAGGAGGAAATGACATCATGTGGAGCAGGTCATGTGATCTGGAATTAACACACTTCCTTGAGAGGTGTTTTTGTAATGGGGAACTTAGTTGAAAGTGACTTGTCAGACACAGATACAATTTTCCACCTAAAATTTGATATAATTAATTAATAAGTGATTGTTTCCATAATAAATAATTATGTAATTTGTTAAGATGTGATCATAAAAAACATTAGGTTTTTTTTTTTTTATTTTAATAAAAATGTATGCAAAATATATCCCACAGACTTTAAAGTCCCTCAGTTATATATTGACCCAAAAGAATCTGAAGAAAAGTATATTCAGGACTTATAGACTTGACCTTTATCCTTTCCTGTTGCGCACCACTCATAATGACGCCCTTTAAATGTAAAGATAGTAATTACCCACGACCATGATATTGATGCTTCGGTAACCATCACCATTTAAGTGTGACAAATACGCAGCTTTCACCATCTAAGTGACATCCAGTCTTATTCTGTCACTCCCTCTTTGTGTGTATCTCAGCCTACATGTACACACACACACAATCCTTGGAGGCTCTTTGCATTTGATGGATATCTCTGCTGTAACCTTTAAGCAGCAGCGTAATTGCCGGGTGGTCAGATTGTTTCAAGAGGGGTCCATTTGTATGACGGACCATGTCACAGGCTGACAGGTTAAATGGAGGTCTTTGTCTTTGCGGATGAGTAGATTAGCTCTTCCTCGCTCACCCTCAATCTGTCTTTTTTTGCCGTCGTGTCCTGACATTCGTGCCTCCATATCCTTCGCTGTGTGAGGTGCTTTAACCGATCAGGGTTCAAATGGACCAGAATTTCAATTTACATTGGATTTGTGTGCAGAATCAGTGAACACAGGAGCTCATGTGTTGTGAGATCCAGCTAGAAACAGGTCAGAATGAGTCATTTTGCTTCCTTATGAAGTAATAAAAATATCAAAAACATGGGCTTTGTGATTGCTTTGCATTTTGATTTGCTCTCAGTTCGGGTAAAACCAAAAATAATAACAAAAAACAGCTCTGAAAAATGTTTTAACTGGAATACATTTTGAATATGATCACAGCTTATTAATCATTCAGCCCGAAGCTATGATCTTGATCAGTCTTACTGAAAAAATATATAATTGCCAACAGGTTCTCTTAGCTTTGCTTTTCTAAATGAATTAAACAATGAAAGAAAAAAGATATTAGGGTTATAAAATAGTTAAAGATTACATCATTGCCACCAACAGTTATGAGTATATGTGACCACTAGGTGGGGCTGTGGAGCTTCTAAATGCATAATCCTCAACTCACACATAAGGAAAACAACAAGCCTAAACAAAGACCAATCTTGGTTCACACTGTTGAAGAGGTTTTCACATTTTCTGATCTCTTAACAGCGAATGACTGAGTGATTATCAAGCCGATGCAAATATGACAGTTTATGTGTAAAGTGCGTTCTGATAAATCAAGCCTCAGTGCGGCAAGTGTTCGGCACATCCTGTGTAAATTAGTGTAGTTTCTTCTTCAGCGACTGTTATTTGGAGTCGAGAAGAGTGTTGATTTGAGTGTTTGCTCACTCGCAGAGCCGATTCTGCTGCTCTGTTGAGGCTGATCAAACCGGCTGCACGGATATTTTTGGAGTCTGACAGTTTAATTAGAGATTTTTTTTTTCCTCCCATGTTTCCATGATGTTGCAAGTACAGAAACCAGCTTCTCTGGGAGGCTTTTTAAGTCTCAGAATGCTCTGCTGAAGTGTCCTTTCGCAAGACTGAATCTGTGCCAGCTCCAGAGCTCTTGTTCTATAGCATCGAGCTTCCTGTAGAGGGAAGCAGGATAAAAAAGGGAAACAACTTTCCCTGTGGGTATCCTCAAAGCATCATCTTCCTATGGTTTTCATTATTATTCCACTAATACCATCGTTTCACCTTCTTTGGTCGAACTGTGCTGTTATGCTCGGCTTGGTTTTAGTGCCTCTCGTTAAGGAATCAATGTGACATTGAGAACATAAAATGACATCTGTCCGTGAAACGTTTTCACACCACGTTTTGTCAAAAGAAGGATGTCAGATTGACACAGCCTCTCATAAGCCCAGCTACAACGAAACAAGCTGAGAATCAACAGCAGCATAAGTTGATTGGGCCTAAATTAGTTAATGTTTTTTTATGTTTGTTTATACTGGCAGAAATCATTAGCTATCTTTAGATGTCTTTTCTTGTTAGGGAAACAATACACTGCATTTAATTAAGCATGCTTACCATTCTGATAATGAGCTTAAGGTAATCAGAGGTGTGATTGAAAAAGCCTATAAAAGCTTATAAAGGCGCAGATGAAGCTGGAAAATTGGAATCTGTGCTACGAATATGACCAATTCTCCCCAAAAACCAGGAGATCCTAAAAATAATGTTCCAAACATATTACAGTCAGCTGCTAGTGGCTTCTGGATTGCACAGAGGTGTGAAAGTCATCTGTCCTGTGCAAGAAGAAGAGCAGATTGATTTCTGTTCCCTTTATTACCCACTTTTTTTCTCTCTTTTTTGGTGCATCTTGTAATTGATATCATTGAAGACTGTTTTTTTTTTTATACCATATGCATTCATTTCCTGGCATTTTCAGCCCTGAGATGAACTCCAAGCCTCTGGGCTGTGAGTGCAGCAGTGACAAACAGCTTATCCTTTGTTGTGCAGGTGTCAGAGAGAGAGACCATCAGCCAATCAGCAGACAGTCCAGTGACTGACGTGGCAATCAGCAGCTCTCACAATGGTCCTCTCACCAGCGGTACAAGTAAGCCGACACAATTTAGCTCCGCATGCCTTTGTTTACCGTGTTAACTAGTTTAACTGCACAATATCGGCATTATTCACAGCTGCAGCATGTTTCTGCCGCCTTTTACGCTCATTAATTAAGTCACATGATAATGACATTTGCTTCGTAGCTGTTGTTATGCAACGTGTCAGCTTTAAACCTCTGCTGTTGTTTTCCTACAGGGCGTATCTATGTAATAATCTTCGTCATTTCTAAGTGTTACAGAGGAGTCTAAATACTAATTTCAGTGTTTGGAAAAGACAAATATGACTCATTACAGAATGACTATGATGTATGATGTCAGACCACGTGATGGTCCACCTCATCCCCACTTACACACAGAGACTGAAGCTCACAAAGCCTGTTGTGAGCAAAGCAAAGAAGTGGACTGGTGAGGCTGTGGAGGAGCTGCGCACATGCTTGGAGACAACTGACTGGGACGTGTTTAAAGGAGCCACAGTCAATCTGGACGAGTACACGGACACTGTGACCTCATACATCCACTTTTGTGAGGAGCGCATTCTGCCAACGCGCACCAGGGTGAGTTATGCCAATGACAAGCCGTGGTTCACACCCAGACTCAGACAGATTAGGAAGGAGAAAGAAGCAGCGTTCAGGAGCGGAGACAGAGACTGCTACAAGGAGGCTAAATACCGTTTTAGCAGGGAGCTGAGGAGAGCTAAGACTGTGTATTCAGAGAGACTCCAGCAGCAGTTCACTGCTAATGACTCTGCTTCTGTGTGGAGAGGACTGAGGCAGATCACCAACTACCGGCCTCAGGCTCCTAAAGGACAGGACGACAAAGCCCTTTGTCAGAAACTGTCCCAGCACTACGCCCGCTTTGACACCTCGTCAGCTGTGCCCAGCACCTCCCCTCCCCCCAGCACCTCCACTGCTGCCACTGTCACTTCATCAAAGGCAGTCCCCCCCACATCCCCCCATGCCTTTTCCCTCTGTAAGCAGGATGTGCACAGACAATTCAGCAGACTGAACCCGCGCAAGGCCCCAGGTCCTGATGGTGTTTCTCCCTCCACTCTGAGACACTGCGCGGAGGAGCTGGCTCCTGTCTTCACGGACATTTTTAACACCTCTCTGGCGTCATGCCACGTGCCGGCCTGCTTCAAATCTTCTACCATTGTCCCCGTCCCCAAGAAGCCACGGATCACAGGACTCAACGACTACAGACCTGTGGCGCTCACCTCTGTAGTCATGAAGTCCTTTGAGCGCCTGGTCCTGTCCCACCTCAAGACCATCACCACCCCTCTCCTGGACCCACTGCAGTTCGCCTACAGAGCCAACAGGTCTGTGGACGACGCAGTCAACCTGGCCCTCCACTCCATCCTGCAGCATCTGGACTCCCCAGGAACCTACGCCAGGATCCTGTTTGTGGACTTCAGCTCTGCTTTCAACACCATCCGCCCTGCTCTGCTCCAGGACAAGCTGTCCCAGCTCAACGTGCCCGACTCCCTCTGCAGGTGGATCATCGACTTCCTGACGGACCGTAGGCAACACGTGCGGCTGGGGAAGACTGTCTCGGACTCGGTGAGCATCAGCATCGGTTCCCCCCAGGGCTGTGTACTTTCCCCCCTGCTCTTCTCCCTGTACACCAACTGCTGCACCTCCAGCCACCAGTCTGTGAAGCTGCTGAAGTTCGCAGATGACACCACCCTCATCGGGCTCATCTCAGACGGTGATGAGTCCTTCTACAGGAGGGAGGTGGCCCGGCTGGTGTCCTGGTGCAGCCACAACAACCTGGACCTGAACGCCCAGAAGACAGTGGAGATGATCGTGGACTTTAGGAAAGTCACAGCCCCACCACCCCCCCTCACCCTCACTGACTCTCCCATCTCCACCGTGGACTCCTTCCGCTTCCTGGGCACCACCATCACCCGGGACCTCAAGTGGGAGCTGACCATCAGTTCCCTCCTCAAGAAGGCCCAGCAGAGGATGTTCTTCCTGCGGCAGCTGAGGAAACTCAAGCTGCCCACCAAGATGTTGGTGCAGTTCTACACGGCCATCATCGAGTCCATCCTCACCTCCTCCATCACTGTGTGGTACGCTGGAGCCACCATCAGGGACAGATTCAGACTGCAGCGCATTGTGCGCACTGCTGAGAAGGTGATCGGCTGCAGACTTCCATCTATGCAGGATCTGTACGTCTCGAGGACCCGGAGGCGTGCAGGTCGGATCATTGCCGACCCCTCTCACCCTGGACACAGACTGTTCACCCCCCTCCCCTCAGGCAGGAGACTAAGGTCCATCCGGACCAGAACCTCCCGCTACATGAACAGCTTCTTCCCCTCTGCCATCAGACTGATGAACACTAGATGACTCTACGTCACACACACGTGCCTATGTTCAGCAGCTCAGCACCGACTCATCAACAATTACCACTGTTTTTTGCACTACAATATTTGCACTACGTGGTGGCCCCCACCACCTGCTGCTACTGGTCACTTTATTCACTTAGTCACTTTTTTGTTGTACAGTGTACTTAGTTGTTAGTTTTTATTATAGTAGATGTTAGCTTTTATTATAGTATTTACTTTATCTTTATCTTTATTTTTATCTTTATTTTTATCTCTACTATTTGTTAAATGTTTAATGTAGCAGCATTGCACCGAGTCAAATTCCTCGTTTGTGAACCTCATGAACAATGGCAATAAAACTCATTCTGATTCTGATTCTGATTCTGATGTAAATGTTAAAAATACACCCTGCTTTAAGAAAACAACCCAGTGATATTCTTTTTTTTTCCGTCCCTCTCTCCAGTCCTCACAGACACACAGGACACCAGTCCCCAGTTATCAGAGGAGATGCTCTCCAGCCAATCAGAGCTCAGGTCCTCCAAGTGTCCTCAGGACCGCGAGCTTCCCAGCATCCCTCCCAACAACGCCCTCATCGGGGACGGACCCCCAGCCTCGGGGGACAGCACCTATGAGGTCAGTGTTTAAAAGTCACCTTTCAAGAGCAGAATGTTGTTTTTTTTTGCTTGATTTAAGTGGACGAGGAGATTAAAGCTCTGATTGGTGGGGTGAAAGTACAGTACAGCTAGAAAATGGAGTGTATTTCTGTTCTCCAGGTGGTGAAGGAGATGGCGGTGGCGTCCCGTGACGTCAGCGTCGAAGACTCTCTGTACGAGACGGTCAAAGAGCTCAAAGACCCCCCCGTGAAGCTCGGCCTCCCCAACGGTACCGTCCAGCTGAGCCCCGACGAACCTCCGCCTCACCTTCCCGCCCTCCTCAACGGCCACCTCAGCCCCTGCACACCTGAGCGAGGGCCCCTGTGCGCCGGGGTGGAGTACGCTTCAGTCGACCTGAACAAGAAGAGCCGCCACAGCGTCGACATGGAGGCCAAACGGCGCTCCGATAACGCCGCTGTTCCCACACACAAGCCCCTGGAGGAACCGGAGGAGGATTTACCTCCGCCGGTACCGGAGAAGGTTCTGGATGAAAACGACAACCAGCCAGTGGTGATGAATGGGCTGGTGGGGGCTGGGCTGCACAACGGAGAGGTGAGGACTGTGTGTGTGTGTGCGTGTGTGTGTGTGTGTGTGTGTGTGTGTGTGTGTGTGTGTGTGTGTGTGTGTGTGTGTGTGTGTGTGTGTGTTTTTTTGTCTCTCACCTGTAGATTATAGCAAAATTTGCATAATGAAGGTTCATTCCGTAATTTGATGGAACTGAGAGATGGAAAACTCATTTGACAGAGCTATGCAGGAGCAGACGCTGCAGAGGGAAATCATTTTTTACATTTAAATAAAAGAAGGATTTGAGTTAGGATTTTGAGCCAGCGCATGACCTTGGAAGCAGATAAGATTTTATTTTCAAATGGAGTTTTCTTAATCAAATGCATTGTTAGCATTTTAGATTCAAACAAACCTACGCAACATTTTTAAATAAGCTTATATTTCCATTTGACAACAAAAATCTGACAAAATCTCAGGTCATGATAGGCATCCTGTCTCTGATTATACTATCTACACCCCCATATAGCTGAGGTTGGTCATCTCCTCAGCAACACTGTGCAAAAGAGTCAACAGAACTGGCTTGAGAACAAAGAAAAAAAGCGAGATGTGTCTCACCACCACAATTATGGTCTGCTAAGCTGCTGCTTTAGGGAGAGTGGCAGACTGAAGGGAAGAAATTGGATGGTGAGAGAAATGGGTGTAAGAGGAAGGGAGGAGAGAAGACTGAAAATGGGAGCTGGAGAGAGTAATAGATGAAATAGAGATAGCGATAGAGAGATGATGGGAGATTGACTCAAAAAATGCTGAAAGAATCGCGAGGCACGAAGGGTGAGGAGGAAAGAGTCAAGAGTGAAAGGAAGTGAGATAGAGAGAGGAAGAAAGAAAAAAACAAACTCAGTGGCATACAAATGAAGGCATCTGTAGTACAGAGGAAGGTAGTGGAGAAAAAAGGGATGATAAGAAGCAGCATTATAGAGAGGTGAGAGGGTGAGATGTGGAGATGTATAGAAGAGGTGGAATAAGAGTTAAAGAAAAAGGAGGTGAAAAGAGAAGAAAAGCAGTTCAACGTCATGGACTGAACAGAGCTGCTGCTGCTGCTGCTCTCAGCATGCTGCCTTTCACATGCCAGGATCCATCAGAGGAACGCACACAAACCAACAAACACGCAGTAGCACACTCTCAGAGCTCGAAAAGAATTGCATCAGACAAAACATCACATTGTGACACAAAGCTGCATGAAGGGCCAGCTCTTCGTCTGTACGCTACTTTTTAAAGTTTTCACTGTGTTTGCTTTCATTTTCCAGCCGCATCACTTTTCCTCCTCCTGTTTCAAAGGGTGGTTAATTAGAACTTATCTTATTTTCACACCCACTCCTGGTGATGTTCTAAGGATGGCAGCCACACTGAAATATCCATATCTTCTGTAGTATCTCTGCACAGAACTGTGATCAGGCAGAGGAGTGTGTTCAGCTCCAGGCTGCTGTCTCTGACCTGCTCCACCAAAAGACTCAGGAACTCTTTTGTCCCCCTGGCCATCAGACTGTACAACTCATCACTGAGTGGCTGCAGTCATAATCACAGTAGAACCAATGTGATTGTAAAATGTCCATGCACCTTAGGTAGTTCGATAAAACTGTTTTCCTACTACCCGTCAAGTCACTTTAAATCACTCAGATACACTTTAAATCACCATGCCTTGAAATGTGTAAATACCATATATTGAATTTTAATTGCATTTAGTATCCTATAGATTTTAAAATTGGAAGCGTTTTTTATAGTATAGTATTGTACAGCAAGATTTTCAGAGTATATACTAACCTTTAATGTTACTAACCTGCCTTTTTGTTATTTTATGTTGTTGTATGTAAGCTGCTGAACACTGGAATTTCCCTTGGGATTAATAAAGTATCTATCTATCTATCTATCTATCTATCTATCTATCTATCTATCTATCTGTCTATCTGTCTATCTGTCTATCTAATTAGTCGCTGCAGTGGACGAAACTTAATGCAACAACTATTAGATGGACTGCAATGATATTAATTACAAGTATTTATTTCCCCCCACATGATGATGATTTGTAACAGCTTTAGTGATCCCTTCACCTTCCTTTAAAAATGTAATATCTGCAATACTTTAAGTTATGGTTAAATATGTGATAAACCTTATCACATTCTCATCTGCCTCTGTCATGCTATGTGTTGCCAATTGGTGAGTCTAACACACTAAATTACAATGGTGGCAGTGGTAAGCATTGTATCTAAATACCAGCATGTTAATGTTGTCATTGTAAGCATGTTAACATGCTGATGTTAGCACTTAGCTCACATTACTGCTGTGACTAAAAGCGTCACACAGCTGCTAGCTTGGTTGTAGATTCTATTTTTGACCGTTGTTCTGATCAGTAGTTTTAACCCAGATTTTGCGTAACTTATTTGAAAGAGAAGTGTCTGTTGTAAGTGTTCATCACATATGCAGACTAGCTTCCTGAATAAACTGAAACTTAACATACTTACTATAGTTTTGGGTACAGTTTACCATCAAATAAAATGGTTCGATCGCTTGTTTACAACCTGCTGCTTTCTTAGCCAGGTGGATTTTGTTGTGACAATGTTGCTACACTCCCACATCTCAACATCCAATTTAGTGACTACAGTGTTATGATAACTGACAAAAATGACAGCCCAAACTATGAAAATAAGACCACAAATATCCTGTAATGTGCTCTGTCCTCACGACTCGGTATATTAAAGGATATTTTATCTCCCATCTCTCTTTCTTCGTTGCTCTTCTCTGTGTTTTTAGTCGCATCTCTGTGTTCCTTTGTCTCTGGTGTTGCAGCCAATTAGTTAATCACTGCTTCCCATTTGGACAGCAGGCAAACGTAGCCTCATGTGACCCCCGTATCTGTGATGAAATCTTGATGTAGTGAGCTCCAATACATCTCCACAACGCTGGCAACACACACATCTTCAAAATGTACTCATTTATATAACCACCCACCTGCTAAATGTACGCACCCACATGTATCTTATTTCCCATCCCCCTCATATTACACAGATTCTATGATGTGTGTGTTTACATGTATTCTATTGCACACACTCACACACACACATACGCACACACCCCGGGGCTGATTTAAGGTTAACCGTGAATGTTCCCGGCTCCCTGCGGTTTACGCCCATGTATGAACAGGAGTCGTCTGCGATTTGTCTTGTCTGACAAAGTGTGTGTATGCATGAGAGTGTGTGTATGTGTGTGTGTGCGAGCACCAGCTGGCCACCATCAGTATGACAGTTAGTCTGGCTTCATGATGGATGATATGGGCTATTGAAACTCTCCCTCTGTCTCCGTCTCTTGCACGTACGCACAAATCATCTGTGCATACACTGAGGTGCCTGTATGTTAATGTCGGAGAGGAGTCCCCTCAGGTAGCGGCTCGCTAAATGCTGCTCGCACACACGCATTCTTTCGCATACACCAGCACTTTTCCACGTGTACACCCGGTTTGCCCCAGAAATACACACTCGCACGGCCTCCTGTGACCTTTTACTCACAGCTTCTCTGATCCTGTGCAGTCCAACAGTTATTGAACTGTCATAAACAGCAGTAACACTTGTTTGCAGTCATTTGCTTGCGCTGTCGCTCACGGGCTTTTCACAT
Organism: Amphiprion ocellaris; assembly: GCF_022539595.1. NCBI lineage: Eukaryota > Metazoa > Chordata > Actinopteri > Pomacentridae > Amphiprion > Amphiprion ocellaris. The sequence goes on from NC_072780.1 coordinate 8,224,941, forward strand.
GCGAGGTGCAGGAAATGAATTTGACCCAGCCGGTGGGGCTGCTGGGATATACACCGGGGACACAGTGCAGGTAAACTGCAATATTCAGTGTGTCAGCAATGTTGAGCCGCCTGTCAATGAAGGCGATCGCTATTGTTAGATAAAGGATTTGCGTGTGGTTTAAGAAATAACTTGAGTTGGTGTTAAAGTAGTTAGTATAATTTGCACTCCTACAGTTTTCTGGAGTTGTTTATGCACTTGAGTGACCACATATGACCCCGGCAGTCTGAGCGGATATATTAATGCTGATTTATATGCACGCATGTCAACGTGCACGTCACCATAACTGACACATTGACACCTGAGTCGTCCATCTTCTGAGGCGACTGTAATCAGCTTACAGTCATACTTGCATGTCCTGTATGTCATTGCATCTCCTATATAAACACATTCCCATAATCCTCTCTCACATAAATACACGCAAGCACACTACGTCTTACTGTAACATGTTGAATTAATAATATCTCACATCTCAATCTGTATCTGCATGGACACTAACAAACATCACGTACTTTTATAGGTCTTTATATTCATTTAATATGCATAAATGGACTTTATAAGGCTCAGATTTACTGCTTATATGCATCAAAAGCAGTTTATATGCTGGGTTTATTTCAGACTGTGCTGCTAACTAAATTAAAATTCCACTTTAATTTGCACTAATGCTCGTGCCAAAGATAAAAGGGCTTCATATTAGATGAGCAAACATTGTGAGACACACTAAGAGGTGCAGTGACTGGGCCAAGTCACCTGCGTCCTTGTTTCATCCAAACACTCCTCGGGGGGCATTCCACCTAATTGGCTGGCTAATTAAAGTGAAATGAAAAAAGGCATCTGCTGCATTGCAAAGTGCACGCCGGATCTATAAAAGTAATCATGTCTCTAAACATGCGTTCGCCATAAAGTAATCATATTGATTTACACGCTTTGACAAAAAGCCAGAGAAACATGTATCTGGTTGGAGATAGCCTGACATATAGCTGCGGTGGACAGTTTGATGGATGATCTGTGCGTGCAGGTTTCCATTCAGTGTGTGAGAGTGCAGCCTGCATAGAGATGTGTCCTTAACTGGCACCAAGTGCTGTGGCTCAAAGTGAACAGCTACTGCTTTTTTGAAAAAATACATTAGCAGTAACCTTGGTGCCAACCGAGGACTGAATGTGCCTTCTTATCCTTGCTCCATGTCCAAAAAAAAATAACACAAAAAGCAATATTTTTCCATTTTCTGTTCCTTTTTTACATGATATAAACTATTTAGGCACTGCTGGCAGGGATATTGAGATTCTTGTTAGACTCCTGAGGTGTTTTGTACTGCTGTCAGATGTGCTTTGTTGATTAATGGCTCCCTCATCGATCATAAGGCGAAGTGGACAGAGGCTGTGCACAAAAGCATCACACTCTCAGTCACTGCCTATTGACTTCCACTCAATAATTTTTTTAATGAATGGGTGGTTATATAGAACATTAGTTTCCTACGTATCACGACCAAAACAGCAAATGCAGAGCGTGTTTTTCTCCCATGGCTGGGAATAGCTGTAGTTTAGAATTTCACCATCGATCAGTTACTGAGCGTTGTTTCACGCCGAGGCAGATTTTCAGCTGGTGTGTGTGTTTTTTGAGAAGTTGTCAATAAGTTGCCAGCATGTTTTAGTACTACAGCTCGATAAGAAAGCCAACCACATCTTAATTGCGTTCGCCCAAATTTGTTTGGAACAACTCTATCACAACATTTGCTTTCTATTTCTTTTACAGCTTGCTGCTTTTAATTCTAAGAGTTTTTTTTATTTTTATAAAGCTCTACAATTTACATTTTTACATGAAGATGCATCCACATTCTTAACAACCCTTTAAATGTTCTTCATAGCCACTTTCAGGTGGAGTAAGCGTTGACTTTGTGAGCCACAGAAGTGTTTTAAACCTCTGATTCTGCACTCAGTCTTTTCTTTCATGCACCACCTGCCATATCTGAATCTATCTTTTTGTTCTTTCCTCCTCCAGTTACACTCCCCTCTGTCTCCTGCACCGGGGTTCGACAACGATGTTCTGTCAGACAATGAGGTAAGTGTGTGTTAAACTCCCTTATTCCCCAAACTGCAGTTTCCAGTCCCGAGACAGCAGCACTTTGCAACTGCTCCGAGCATCAGAAAGATAAAAACAAAACAGAGACAATAGAAAGTGGTAAAATATTTGTACACCATGAGAGAAAATGTGCTAAGAGGGAAAAACTAAGCAGGGATCTGTGGGATATGAAAGCATCAGTGTCTTGACAGTTCACATTCTTTTTGGTCTGATAAATTAAATTATGTTAATAACAACTCCAGACAATTGATGTGAACTTGAGATCAACCAATATGGGGGTCGATACTGATGCCAATGTTGCTAATCAAGAAATCCCGATAAACGACATTTGGAGCCGGTACACATTAAATGTAAGAACTGAATATGTAAAATAAGAATTAGAAGTGATTAAACTAGGATGCTCCCTTTTGTTTATGTCAGATCGACTGAGACTGATCAGTTTATCTCCTGCAGGTCTGTCTGCTTCTCTTCTCTATTTTCATAATCTTTTTCTGGTCTATCACTTTTATTGCCCACTAAGGTCCACATCTTACAGCATTATTAACAAGAAAAGCACTCAGAGAGCACAGTACTCCACCAAGGCTGTTCATTCCTCCATATGGTATTGTCAGAAATGCAGCATATTTTTGTAGAAATGCAACAAATGCACCTAGAATATATATGCACCATTTAATATAGATGTACCCATAAACAAATGACCTTGCGCTGAGCACAGGCGTGTGTTATGCATGTGTACGTTATGTACAGATACTGAATCACGTGACCTAAATGTGAAGCAGAGGGCAAGAATTGATGGGACTCGGAAACACCCCCACAATTTAATCAATTATTCCTTGTATCATTTCTGATAAGTTTGAAGGTGGATTAGGATCGCAATTATGTGATCGTCAGCAGGCAGCTGACGTAGCGTTCACTTGTTTTCATAGTTACAGTGACGCCGTGACGCTATCTCGCAATGGAAATCCTTAACAAATCCGTGGATCCAGGCTATAAGCCGCATCTCTGCCAAAATCTAATGAGGTGGCTCTTGTGTCATTTCTGACATTCCCTGAAAATTTCATCCAAATCTGTTAGTCTGTTTTTGAGTGATGTTGTGCACAGACAAACGTACGCCAATCATCACATAACTGCTGCGTAACTTGGAGGAGTAATGATTGTTGTCCAGACTCTGTTTCAAGGTAATCTTGGGCTGCTTAAGTTAGCCACTAGCAGTTAGCAAAGCCTTAGCCACTGTGAGAGGAGCTAATTTCATGGTTTGTGGCAACGACTTGTGCAGTTTTTGCGCTCTCTGCTTGAGAGACTTTTCTGACTCCACAGAGTGACAACAGACAGAGAGAGGCGGCTGCATTAGAGCTGAAGTAGTGCATTTAATTTATCAATAATCAGCCAATAGAAATACAGATGCCGATAATAAGAAAAAATGCCAAATATGGCCAAGACAATTAGCCAGGCTGATAATCGGTCTATCCTATTATGAACAATTTTGTGAATTTTTGTCTCTTCTCTGTCTTACAGTCGGCAGTGTACTCTACAGTCAACAAAACAAACTGTGATGATGCTGTTAATGAGGAAGACAAAGAGCACGACTACAGCAGCATCGCGGAGATCAAAGGTCTGGTCCCGGCCTCCTCCTCCAGCGACCTCTACGCTACAGTCCGAGACATCTACACCCAACCCGACGAGTCCCAGTCAGGCGGGGAAGACCCCATCCTGGACAGCACAGATCCCGGCTACGAAACCATCCGCATCCCAAAGACTAGCAGCTCGGATGACGACCACAGGGCGGGTCCGGGGGCCGAGGGCTCAGACGTTGCCAAAGCAGAGCCTGATTACGAGAGCGTTGGAGAGTTGGGTCTGAGCCGGGAAACCTCCCGCCTTTGAGTTTTTCATCATCTACACCTGTGGCAACGCTTCCCCGGCCAGTGCATCTTACAGGCATCACTGTAGTGCTTTAAACTTGCTCTCAAGCATGCTTTTGGCGCATGACTTGAGGGAAAAAACAGTAGAAAATGGCACACCAGAGCATCCATCATCAATGCATGAGCGTCCTCATTACAGCCTGGGTACGGTTTATCATATCTGATTAATTTATCAAACAAGGTGAATGTCATTGGTACTGGTAGGCCATAACAACACTTGATTGAAAAAAAAAATCTAATAAATGAATTGTCAAAATAAATATCAAATCTCAAAACTCCATTTTAAAGGTTAGCTGAGGACGCGATCAATGCCTGTCATTTAAAAAAACAAACACATACCAAGAATTCAGTGCCATATGCTCATGCATTTCATGCACTTACTGTACATGTGAAGGTAATATTATTTATACGTCCCCTCTGCAGCTGCTAGTCTCTCCAGCTTTTTCCAGGTGACTCAGTGTTATGTTTTATTGAGGTGTCAGATGATGTATTTCGAGGCCGTTCCTTGTCAGGGTTGGCAGCACCTCCACTGTGCATTCTCTGCTAGAAATTCCTGTGAAAAGTGTTCTTGGCACGAAAAGAAAAAAGCCAATCTGATCTGTGCTTAGCAGAAACAAAGGTAGCATTTGATAGATAAAACAAACAGACTGCTGCATACATGTCCTTTTGCAAATGTATGGGCTTTAACATGTTACAGGGTCAAACTATTCATCTGCAGATTTGCATTATGGAAGCATTTTTCGAGGTTTTACAGTCCATGTCAATGATTTTTGTGAAATTCATATTTATTTGAAGATGCATATTGTTATGTAATTGTGAAATGTTGCAGAGTGTGTTTGTGAGAGAAACGTAACTAGGCTTTTATAGAAGTTTCTAGTGGTTTTATTGAGATGAAATGAAAATGAGTTGTGAGGATAACAGCAATTAGGTACGCTTCCCCTTTGACTATTTAAAGAATTCCCTGTTTAAAAAAAGAAGGTTGTTTTTGTCATTTTGCACACAGGTCGAAACCAATTCAGACTTACAACGTGATAAAATGACATGATAAATTTGTAGTATTGTATATTTTTGGTTACCATGTTTTTGTTGAGTCTAACCTTGGTACAGTCTTCATCTGGCATTAAAGCACAGTGTTTAATATGACGGTACTGCATTTATACACAGGTTATGAAAAGCATCATTACAAGCCAGTTACATTTATGCACAATTTGAACATCTTATGCTTTTTAGAAGAGAAAAAAAAAACATATCTGTCTGTTTGTAGCTTGTACTGACGACATGCCAACCAAGGCCTGTATATAGTTAGAGCACTATTTTAACCAGTTGTTACTCAGTGGAAATTTTATGTATTTGTACAAATGTCCAGAGTGGTATAATTTTAAAAGAGCACTGATGTATGTATGATTTGCTTTAAGGGAAACCCAGTGTGTCCAATGTTTTTTTTTTTTTTTTTAAATTTCATTTCAGTTCTGACAAGTAGTAACCAAGCAGATGTCAGACATATGGTACAACTCTTTTGGTACATAGCATTTGAAGAACAGTGTGGTACTTTTATTAAAAAAAATATATACGTCTGAATACTGTTGATTGATTTTCCAATTGAATAGGGCCTGTGCTTTTGTGCTGTAAATATATTTTTCATTGCTACAGTATGTACTTCCTCCCTCATTCGCCAAAAAAATTGGTGTCATCTATTTCCACCCACGTCAAAAATATTACAGCTTTACAGTATCTCAAGCCTTAGTTCATGTTTTATTAGACATGCTGGAGCTTGTTGCAGACAAACACAGCCAGTCCGCTCTGACTGGTAGTGGATTCATAAATGATAGACATTTGAAATGCTGTTGTATCTCTCAGCATTGCTACACTGAAAGAGGATTTTAAATGAAATCTCTGTGTTTTAGATGAGGGGAGAAAACAATTCTGGCTCATTTCTGCAAAGAGTTAATTATCAATGTTCATTTAAAAAAAATTGCCAAAAGAACATGAGCATTTGAATGCATTGTCAAGTGACACAACTGCATATCAGTGTGGTACCATCAGATACATATAATAGTGTTCACAGAGTGCTATAAATGACCTCTAAGGAAATGATCTGCCAAACGGGGATGTTTTAGTGCCAAATCTAATCAGGACAACACACACGGACACAGTTAATAGATACTTAGCTAAAATCACTTATTCTCTCTAGCTGTCCATGTCGGTCATATAAACACACACACACACACACACATTCCTCTCAAGGGAATGGGGGTGTGGTAGGGGTCCGGAGAAGCTCCCTCGCTGCTCAGCTCCTCCCCTAATGAGACCATTTGTTCCCTGTAACAACCAGCAGACGACTCGATGGTGACACCCGCCTTTGATCAAAGGGCAAAGCCTGTTTTGGCAGTTATGGCCACATCTGTCACTCCACTCTGTCCGGTTTCCATTCTCTGCATGTAAATATTTTATGACATGAATTGTTCTATTAAAATATAAATATAATAAATTGTATCATTTTGTCCTTTTTATTCACGGGGGCGCTGTCTTATAGAAGGATTGTATGCCGTGTAGGATTTTTCTAAAAACATTACATTTGACATTAATTAGGTCATTTGTTACTGCGATAACATTCTTTGGTATATTTTCTCTGCCACACTTGGTGATGATTACGATGAATGAATTAGGCTCCTGGTAAACTTGATTTATCAAAGCGCTGTGAACTTTCGAATCAAAAGAGAGACATTTATCACTTCTCTTTGCGTTTCTTTGCGAGCGGGAACTTGTGATATGCTGTGAGATCGCACTTGATGTTTCTTTTTTAGAACAGGGTGACACGAGATTGTCACCTGACTGTGTCTACTCATATATAGTATATGCATATATTATATATGCACAATACAGCGTGGACATCCGCGTTTACGATACAGCGCGGACATCCGCGCCGCATCGTGCATATACTATATATGCACGATACAGCGCGGATGTCCATGCGTGTTCCGCGCTCCACTCGGACGGTGATTTCTGTTGCATTGCGCGCTCACTTCCGCTTTTGATGACGTATCGTGCTCAGGCGATCCGTCGACGCGTCGTTTGTGGCAGCCCTAATTAAAAGCAGCCAAAGCAGGAGGAATAGCTGCAAAAATCTGGAGACTGTGTAAACTACTTTTTCTCGCCTTTACCCTCACCCCAACCAGTCAAGGCAGATGTCTGCCCTCCCTGAGCCTGGTTCTGCAGGAAGTTTTTTTCTTCCCAGTCACCAAAGCTTGTTAAAAAATATTTTTTGCATTTGTTGGGATCCTCTCCATTGCATAATATTGAAAGATGTCCACCTTGTTACACGAAGACGCACTGAGATGTTGTGAACTGCCGGTACCTAAATAAAACTGAATAAAGCTCTGACATTCAAAACCTGTTGTGTGTTTACATTCACAAAAACAGACCACAGCAGCCCATTTGATTTAGAAGACATTAGAGGTCCCATGGCACCTGAAAAGTAGGCTACACTCTGGTAGAACTGGGTTACAGTATAAAGCTTTCTGTGTGGCGGAAGTTTAGCTTTCTGGAGCCTAAATTTCCCCCCCTTTGCCTCTCTTTCCCGCCGCTACACTCCCTCCCCTCTGGCTTCCTATCCATCCTTGCGTCATTGTTTTGAATGGAGCATCTTCCCGAGTTGCATTACCTTCTGTCGGAGGAGAAGGGGATCGGTGGGGGCTTGTGGAGGCGTGTGCTGCGCCGTCCAATTGCAGCCCGCCCTGGCCGCCGGACCGCACATGTTTACAGGCAGCATTCCGCCGGTAGAGGCTCTGCTCGGTGGGAGCTGGAAACGGACTGGAGGTCTCAGGAACCGGAGCTGGAGTCACATAACTGTTGTATTTTGCACCATTTTCACCTCCTATGTTGGAGTTTCGACGTTCAGGACCGACCAGAGTGACATAATTCGACGCACTTTTTTCCCTTCTTCCCCGTCCGAGCCGTTTGTCCGCCGGACAGCCGCCATTTTGTTTAATCGTGTACAAATGTCACTTCGGTTCCGGGACGAAGCGATTAGTCCGCGTTTTCCGGCCGCCCCAGCAGCTCGCAGCTCGCAGTGGGGAAAACAAACGGGTTGAACGGAGGAAGATTGGTAGCCGGTTGGATGTGGAGGTTGTTTAGCGGCGAATGAATCGCTTTCGTGTCGCGGGCTGTCGTCGGGTGCTGATTCAAAGTTGTCCCCCAGCTTTCGGTGCTTCTCGGTGCGACTGTACGGGACGCGGCTTGGAGTTTTCTCCCTCCGAGTATGTTGCCGCTTTCTAACATTTTGTCAGGGCTGTTGGAGCGCGTAGTCTACCCGCTGCGGTTTTGTGTTTTTCTCGACGTTGTTTACCGGTTATAATTCGACGTTTAATGATTTAAATCCACCGGGTCGCCGGCTCTGAACACAGCGAGACACTTTTTCGACATGCATACGAGGCGTCTGGTGAAGCGCTCGATCCTCGGCAGCCGCGTTTATGCGCCGAGTCCGACCGGGGACGGTGCCCCGGTGACAGGAGTGGTCCAGGCTGTCAAGCAGGAAAACAGAGACGTTTCGGCTGCTGGAGCCCGGAGAAGCGTCTACACCGTGCTCATGCAAGACGGCAGCCTCAAGGAGTTCTCCGAGGAGGAGATAGCCGCGGGGTTCAACCACACCGCCGCCAAGGGACCGCTCAAGTCCAGCCTGAAGGTGGGTAGCGGGGAAGGGCCCCGGCCGGCAGGCAGCGCTTCACTGTTTTTGTTGTGCGGTGTTTTGCAGCGTTTAACCGCTTCCTGCACGGAGCGGATTTAACGGTGTCACCGCCGCCGCTGCTGCCGCCGCCGCTGATGGCAAATTTAACCACCGGGGACAAACCCTGCATCATTCAGAATAGCTGCAACGCCGATTTGTGTGCATATTGCATCAAATTACGGACTGTCATGACATTTGGCGACATGAGAGATATGGGACAAAGGGCTTGATAGGGCCTGCGCAATGTTTATGTGGGCTAGTGGGTGGGTAAGATGAGGCAAACAAACACGCTCTGACTGCAGCGTTTTGGGCTGATGTAAAGAGCTGGGTCGTTTTTTTTTGTGCACAACATTTGTACTTATATATCACATTAATTGTGTGCATGCTGCCTTTAATTGCACATTTACACTCAAAAAATCTATTATATTTGGGGAGATTTTTTCATTCATAGATGATGCAGCTTGTCTCCCAAATTGCATATTGAATGTGAGCGTTCTGCACAAGGCTGTTATTGTTTAAAAGCATTCATAAATAGATCATGTGGGATTCCTGCGGCTTTGGAGGGAAAATACTAAGTTTTGATGTTTACATTTGTAGTCCGGACAAGCAATGACCTAATTGCCTTCAAATCCAAACTGAATGCTTTGCTGTCACATGGCCTCACATAAAGATTGTGTGGGGAAGAGAAGCCAATCCAGCTTCTTGGATGAAAGCACTGTTTCTGGAATAAGAGGAAGTGTGTGTGTGGTGTGTTGCGTTCCTTCCTTTTTATAGTGAGGGAGTGACTGAGGAATGCATGTGATGGAACAACAGCTTTTTATGTTCACATTTTGATTCATATGCCTCCTTGCGTTCATCTGTGTTTTGATGCTGGTGCTGAAGTAACTCACAGCTGCAGTCTTTAATCTTAATTTTCAGAACTGAAATGATTGCTTCCACATTCTGGATCACTCACGTTTCCTGCAGCAGCAACCCTCAAAATTTTATTCGTCCGTGTGAAATGCTTGTAAATCGTAAATGAAGTTGTAAACTGTTACTTGAAACATTACACACGCATGTCAAGCCTTACAGCCGAGCACGACAGCTCTGCATGGAGAAGTGTCAGATCTGTGAGCAGTGGGAAATGCAACGTAAACTTGGCTTCTCTTGTTTTGCATTTGAACATTGGTGTATACAGTGCTGCACTCACAAAAGCTGTTGCACAATACAGTCACCGGTGCAGGCTGGAGTAGTGCAGCTGAGGCTGAGAGTGTAGTCCTGTCAGCACAATGGTCAAGTCTCTTTCAGCACGACTCAATTCCCACTGAGGTCGAAAATAAGCCATAAAATGAGGAGGAGGGGTCTGCGCTCTCTGTGTCTGTCTCTCTCTCTGTGTGTGTGTGTGTGGATTCACATGTGCATCTGTGTTGCTTTTTGTGTGCGTGAGGGCGGAATAAAACACGGATGTGATTTTCCTCTAATGTGTATTTATACATTTAATGAGTGAGATCTGACTACTTAAAGTTTTGGAGCAGGGGTTGTTTGTGAGAGCATTTGTGCAGCAGCAGCTGTGCATCCAACAAAGTGGGCACCCCCAGGTTGGCAACGGGTGGCATGCTCCAAAGAATCTGGATGCTTGGCTCTGTGCCCGGTATGGCAAACCAATGCCCCCTGTTCTGGAGTGGAGGGGGGTGGGAGGGGAGGGATGCCACTTGTTGGTTTGTGCGAGTGTGTGTTGCGTGAGCGAAGTTACAGCGATTTGTCGCTCGGTAATAAAGAGGCGTCGCTTGTTTTTGTTGTGCCGGAGCTTTTGGTGTCTTTCGCTGTTGCTCGTGTTGATCGTACGCCAACGTGGGAGTCAATGAAGCAAGCTTGTTGACAGAAGCTGAGTGACTCTTTGTTCTGAAGCGGTGATCCCAGGCAGGCCAGTGCTGGCTGTCCTCATTGGTTGGCTGAGCAACATCAGCATGAAGCACAGCGATCACAGGGTCAAGTCTGGATGCTGGCGCCCCTCTGGAAATATATGAGTAATCGTAAAGGAGGTGTATGTGTTTATATATGTGTTGTGCCTGTTATTTGCACACAAACACAAGTTAAACAAAAAATTAATACATTTTTCTTAATATTATGCAAGTGTGAGTGTTCTTCTCAGGTGTTTGCATTTAATTGGCAAAATAACTCATATCATTTGTCATATAGTCCGCTATTGCCCCAGAAAGCATTAGGGTTGAAGTGTTTGGGTAAAATTATGACTTTTTGGATAATATTAATATTGTGAATGCCAGTTGAATTGCAGTTTTTTATGGAGTTACTTCCAGGTGTACATTTGTGAACAATATTTTTCTGATACCAAACATAATCACAAATTTATCTCAACATTTAAAAGTCTGAATAGAATAATGCAGTTGTCCCTTGTTGAGGCCATGCAAATGTGTTTTTTTCAGTCTCTAAACCAAGTGTGTCAAACTCTTAAATAAGATAAACGACATGAAACAAAACTCCCACCTTAATGACAGAAACTTCAAAGTGCCTTTTTGTTTATTTTTGTGACAAAACAATGGACAAACGAGACAAAAACATTACAGAAGCGAGAAACAAAACGACAAATAGACAAACAACTCAAGTGAAACAAACGTAAAACGACACAAACAGTACACAAAATAATGAATAAAGTGAAACACAAAATGACAAAAATGAGACAGAAAACACAAGTGAGGCAAAAAGGAAGTGAACATGAGACAAATGACAAAAGTCAGACAAATTATTACAAAAATGAGACACATAGTGACAAAAGAATAATGAGCAATCTAGTATTTTACTTTATGATCAAAACAACTTGTCATGGTCTAGAAATTATTTAAAATTTCTAGTTTTACAAATTTACAATTTTCAGTTAATGTCTTCTCTGTAATTTTTACACTTTACAAAGTTGTTACCCAGGTTGGACTGGACCCCCTGGAGGGCCAGATTTGGTCTGCGGGCCGCAGGTTCGACACCCCTGGTCTAAACTCTCCAGTTGCTCAGTAATATTCAAGTACAATCATGAATTGTTAAGTTTCAGGCTGTTTGAGTAGCACATTGAGTCAAGCAAGATTGTAGAGCTTACGATTTGAAAATAGCAATTTTAAACTTTGATTTCAGTATAAACCAAGAAATTCAGAGATGAAGATATATGGTAAATTAAAAAATTGAATGTTAAATGCAGCATGAGATCATCAATGAATCATTAACTTTCCTAATCAGAATCATTAATAGCAGATGTGCTGATGCAGTTGTTTTTCCCAACAACAAAGAACCACATGAGTAAAAAGACACGGTTGAGATTTTATGACATTTTTTATTATGACCTTTCACCTGTAAAAGTCTAAGAATCTTTAAACGTCACAGGCTGCTGCCCAGTGAGTGGGTTATAAGCTTGTGTGTTTTAGAGTGGGAGAGAGAAGCAGAATGAGAGATAAAGAAATGACGAACACAGAATATTTGTTCTGTGTGCAGGCACATCAGCTTTGACATATGCAACTCACATTTCACCAGCGATTTGGCATGATTCACAATTTCCTGCCTCCGTGAAATGCCATAATTCATAATCCTGGTGAAAGGAAGGACTTGCTCATGGGTTTTATCCGAAGAGTACACTTGTCGTACACACAGCACCTAATCTTCCACGAGCCGGTGTAATCCATCTTGTTGTTTTACTCAAGTCTGTGTTTTCACAGGGCATTTTGTGCACCACTGAGCGTTCACGCGGCCAGCCTCTGTCATGAGCGATACTCGATACTAATTTCTCATGTTTTTTTTTTTTTTTAACCTCATTAATCAAAGTAAATTGTTCTCATAGCGCGTGTATGTGTGTGCACGTGTGAGTGATTGACTACGGTGTTTTCCACAGTCAAGACTAATCGTGTTACAGCACTTTAAGAAAAAGATCTAGATCACACACATACACAAAGACACACACACACACTGGCCTGAATGTCGTTCTCCTCAACACTCCACTGGTGTGGGCAGCTGCCTGTGTCACTCTGCTTGTGTTCTGGCCTTTTCTCAATGTGTTTCTAAGAGCCTGATGGCTTCAGTTACATACACGGATGTCTGTTACCCCTTTTTCGCCAAGGAGAACAAGGTGCTAGTTCAGTGGTGATGCTTAGTTGGTTCACACCTCACACCTCCTAAGAACCGATTTGCTTTTCCATTGGCAAAAATTGTCATGAGACATTAACAGTTTTTTGTTGTGACTTACCCACCACTGTTGTTAGCGTTTCAATAAACAGTTTGAGGTGAGGAAATCACTATTGCATGCTTCTACTTAAATGCCCTACTTCCATGATTTAATATTGCTATAGCATGAACTTTTTACATTTTACATAAATTTCACCGTTGAAGTGAATAACTTTTTGTAAGTAGTGTATGTAGACACGTCATGTAAGCACACTTCAATAATATGGTTGAAAAGCACAACATATTGTCTGTCAAAATGTGTGTACATAGAAATGTACACTGATCACTGAATAAAATCTCTGTAGATTATAGACAAAACATGCGTCTCTCATCACAAATTTCTTTTTATTCACCCAAAGTGCAAGTGTAAAAATACAAAACAAGTTAACTTAAATGACTAAAAAGCAAAAGAATTTACAAAAAAAATATTTTTTTTCTAGAAAAGGGCAAAAGTAGTGGATAATGCAGTTTATTTCTGAAACAGTCGCTCCAGCACCGACACCATGCGTCCCATCAGTCCAACCAAGGTGTTTGAATCTTCATCCGTCCTCTGGATGTTCTGGAGCATGACAGTGGCCAGCTCTGTTCCATGAACCATTCCTCTGACCTCTCCTCCTCCTCCTGCATGAAAGCACCAAAAAAAGTATTAGTTGTCAGTAATTGTTTTCTATTTTGATGGACACAGTCAACTTAAAGTAAATGTGTTTTATGATTTTAGGATGGGCCAAAAGATAACATATTGATCATGCTGATGTTTGCATAGTCTGAACAAATCTTACCTGATTTGGTCTGTTGAGAGGAGGAGCTGCAGGATGGGACCAGCGAGCTGCAGAGTAGTGGTCCTGGCAAGTGGAGCCGGTGCTTAGTAGAACTGGTGCTATGTCAGGCTCTGGCTCCGGATTGGCACTGGAACCAGCACGGTGGAAAAGGGGTATGTGTGTGTTGGTGTGTGCGTAGGTGTGTGCAGGTATTCATGTGCAGCAGGACGTTATTCGTTACTGTTGTGTAAGAGAATAGAGGATTTTTTCCCCCCTAACATTCCTATACAGGTAGGCGTTTTAAAAGTGTTGAGATTGGACCAGTGCCATTCCTATGTGATTGTCTGTGTCAGTGTGTTGCAGGACTGTATTATCTCTGCAGTCTTACTCTGTGAAGTATGTGTGTGTGTGTTTGTGTGTTGTTGCATGTGTCTTTAAGGGTGTGTGCACGTTTTGTGATTTTACTCCTTTGCCAGAACAGTTCCCCTAAATGCCTGAAATACTCAGACAAAGAGAGCCATTGGTGCTGATTACCTGATGTGGACAACTGTGTCTTGAACTTCAATCAGTTTTATCTTTGCTGTTAGAAACATGGTGCCGAAAATTCTGGCTTATGTCAAACTCAAACACTGGATTATTCTGTGTGCTTACAGTTACATGTAAGTTTAGTTCATGCAATCTTTCTTACAGTAATGTGACCAAAAACAAACAAAAAAATTTAAATGGTCCTTTATTGTGTTGCTGTTATGCTACATTATTAATCTACTGTGTGCTTTCAGTTGTGTTCGACATTAGGCTTGAAGTATTCATGTGTTGTCCAGCTGAATCTGTGGCCGGAGGAGTTTTTTTTCTTTCTTTTTAAACACAAACTGGTATACGGTTGCAGTGGAATCAGAAAAATTGATTTATTAATTGCCTATGGTATGCTTTTCAAAAGTACTTGCAAATGCATTTCCTTCCTGATGCAGACCCACGGGAGATTTTTGTGAATATTTTAAATTGCGCAATATTTACATCCGTGTTAGAAAACTTTTAGTCTTCTGCTTTCTTGCCTTACAGCACATGATTGGCGATAGTAATCCTTTTCAAAATATGAACTTTTTAATGAAGTTTTTTAAATGCATATATTTTTATCTAAAGGCTAAAAGCCACACTGAAGCTGTGCATTATATCACAGATGGCTACTTTAAAGTAAAATAAAAGTTTGATTTTAATTTTTGCTCATGAGAAGGCATTTCTTTTTATATGGAAACCTCATACCTCCAAAATGTCTACAGGAGCTAAAAAAAACACAGCTTTACTTGGAACTGACTGCTGTGTATTTTGGAATTTATCCGGTCTGTTTTGCAAAGACCTTTTTAGTCACAAGAGTCTGGAAATTTTCTTAAACCATATTGGACCATGTACTCCTTCATTTCAAATGTAAGCATTAGAATCTTCAAATTTAGGTTACAAGTCAGGGTTTTCCCAAGGTTTTCAGAAAGCAGATTTGCTGTCTCGATTGAGGGTGGTGATGGTTGGGATGTTTGAAGCTTAAATAAGAACATTTTATAATACGTCCTTTATGTCAGTTTGTTTCTGATCATTACTTTGCAGTTTCCTTGTTTAGGGTTATGTTGACGAATGCTTGTAACTTATTTATACATGTTAACAACTGGAATTACGATCCAGACCACCATCTTGGTAATCAGCATCCTGGTGATCAGCATCTGTCTCACACCACAAATGTCCATCTAGGCACAGATCTCACCTTTTTATCTGAAACTGTGCTGAAAAAGTACATTCTTTACATAATTGTTTTTCTGCAATTATGTATGATTGTAGTAAATGATTACAGTGGACCACCTTTTGAAGAATTTGTCTTTTCCTGGAGCACAGCTGCATGACAAATTCATCAGTCGGTGTCTTTAAAAAATATTTTTGCTTCCAGACTCTGCACAACTTTGCATCAGCATTTGAAGTGGCTCATTCCTACACTTCCACTGTTTCGAATTTGTTCATGTACATTTCTGACCCAATCATTGACTTATTCCTCTTGGCGTCTCTTTACAGCAGAGCTCCACTAACGGAGCTCCAGACGGCCATAAGATGGAGGGTGGTTGCCTGAGCCCAGAGGCAGCGGAGGAGCAGCGGCTGGCGGATGGCAAGCGTGTAAACCGGGACCCTGACACCCGATCAGTGTCTCTGCTCGAGCAGAAACGCAAAGTGGTCTCCTCCAGCATTGACGTCCCTCATGCCAGGTAGGACTATGTGTCTATATAAGCCTGACAGTCAGAGTAGTCTCTTCCTCGAGCGAATTTGGCTTGAGTTCATATATGCAAGGTTCATTGAAAGTTTATGACATAGATATGTCATCTCACAAATAGGACAGAGTTTATATGGGCTGACATTCCATTTTTCATCTGATCCTGAAGCCATCCTGGCTGTGCATTGATTACAATGAGATTTGACAGGAATCCTCTTTTACTACATATATATTTTATCCTATGCCATTATACCCTGCTCATCAATGCTGTCTGTATGTAAATGGGATTAATGTATTGTTAATCACATAGCACAAGGATTAGTCTAAGATTTTGTCCCTGTTCTAAATATGAAAGAGTTGTGTGCAACATGTCATTTTTGGAAGAGTCCCATGCAGTTGCCGTAACTTGCAGAAGCAATTGTGGGTTCAGTTATTTAAATGATACGGCTCTGGTGGTTTCCCAAATTGTAAAAGTGGTGCAACACAGGGTAAATCATCAGCTACCCTCTTGATTGTCTTTCATGCTCCAAAGCAAAGACACTATAGAAATACTGGATACTGTAGCCTTTCAAACAAATACTTGAAAATTGTGCGGGAGATCATCCATTGCTGTCACATTTTATTAAAAGTGTGGTACATAATCCATCTGATCTTGCACTATGCTACACGGAACCCTATGCAAATGGAAACAGTTATTATGTTATGATGCATTAACTGTTCCTTCGCCCATTCAGTGATTTTCTTTATACCACACCAAAACATGCACACAAATATTATTTTTAGATGGTCAGCATAATCCGCCACCGAAGCCGGTCCACAACAGGGCAATTAAACATTAATAGGAAGCAGTGCACAGCAATGAAATGCCATCTAATAAAGAAACAACACTCTTTCACTATTAGATGTGAAACACTAATACCTTGTAAAGCACTGCATTGTTATCGAACATCACTCCCCATTACTTGTCTTCATGCTGCTGGAGGAGTCCAATCAATGGCAACTGGCTGAAAAGTACAGTAAAAATCTCCCATTTGAACAGCTTTATCACTGCATCCTGAGCCATTGTTTGAAATTTAATAGTTATTTGCTGATGAATCATTGATTCAGTTCTTTCTTGTTGGCCATTTTAAATGCAATCTATGACATGGATTAGACAGAAATTTTACACCTGCCCCACTATAATTACCTCCTTGCATAGGGATTGCAATAATATTGATATTTATATGGTTATAGTGGAATGGCTTATTGATTATCTCGCTGCTCTTGTACAAGTTCAGCTTGTTGCCGTAGCTTAGGGACAGACACTTTGTAAACCTACTTCCTGTTTATCCTCCTAATGAGGCCATCTAACATAGAGAATGTCGTATAAGTCAGAATTTAACTCATATGCAGTAATCCTAATATAATGGTTGAGGGAGACCATGAGCTTCACATCTTTTCAGTTATTAGTGTAGGCACACCCAAGTTGTTTTTCTGGCCTAAATTCAAAAAGTAAGTGCAGGTATGTGAAGTTTATGTGGATGAAGAGTACCCTTTTCACAATCAAGAACATCCTGAATGGGGTGTGTTTTTGTGTATGTGTTTTTTTCGGACTGGACGATACAGCTGAAAAATTCATCACAATAAAGTGCTTCATTTCAGTTGATGTCGATAATTATTGATCATTTTTATTGAGCGTTTTTTAATAAAGACAAAGAGAAATAAAGGTGTAATTCAAATTTTATTACTTCACTTTGAATGTAATCTCTTAAGCTTGTTAATTAAGGTACTCAAGTCTAAATTTTTATGTTAGCACAAGATTGAAAAATGCTTAAAAATTGATTTATGCACAAAAAGTTTTTAAAAAAACAAGAGTATCAGAATCATCTCACCTTGATATACATTAAATACAGAAAACAAGTGAACCCTGGAGTCCACTGATGCTCTTTACTTGCTGAAGCTTCTGCACTGTGCTGTGGTCTGGCTTGGACTGGGTATCATCAGATGTAGATCTCCCACCTGCCTTTATGCACACCTTGATGTCAAGTCCGTCAGCCCTCACAGAGTCCTGGAAGTTTTAGACAACACAAGCTGCAAAGGCAACTGCCAGTCCCAACTGATGTAACTTTCACCAGGGGAGGTCTGCAGCCGTGCATGGAGGGAAGGAGAGGCCCAGGCAGCCTCAGACTATTGCAAATCGGGAGACATACACTGAATCCACAGGGACAGGGATGGAGGGTTAAGGGCCTTCATTATCAAGAGATATCGTAGGCTATCATGAGCCAAGTAAGCACACTATGGATTTGTTATGGACCTGAACTTTGCGTTTTCATTATGCACCTTCAGGGGGATTTACATCTACTTCATTTAAGTGAAACTACTCAACATTGTATCAAGCTGTTTTCTAATTGCTATTGAAGAAGTGTTTGTCACAGGTGAATATTTATCTCCCAGGCCCAGTTCTATGTAAAATTTGTTCAAATGTTAAAAATTTATAATATTAAGCTATCCCGTATTTTATCTCTTGCTCTTTTTTAATGATTTAATGCTTTTCTGTGTTTTACCTTTATTTGATAGTCACCTAGTAAAGAGAGACAGAAACCCTGGGGTCAGAGAGTTTGCTGTTTAATCTTGTTTCAGTTATGTGGATTAAAAATTTGGGTTTCTTCAGGTTTTTGTAGAAGTTACGAGTCACATTAAAGTCCTTTCCTACATGTTTCTTGGTTCCAAATGTCCTCATAGTTGAAGTTAAGCAAGTTCATCCCTTTTTAATGTCACAGGCTTTTTACGAGTTAATGAAAAGTCGAACAGCATAGACTTGACATCTAATTAAGGAAGTGTGTAGCACTTCAAAGCCTGGTACTCAAAATCCAACGATCTAATGTGCTTGTCAAGTACTAAATCAAACACACTGCAGAGCCAGACTTTAAAAAAATCCATTTCAGCCCAGTTTACAAAGTGTGTTTGCACAATTAAGAAATTTCATTGTTGCCACATCTTAGGAGCAGAGCCTGAGATATTTTCTCAGATATCCCTGTAGTGACCTCTTCAGTGCACAGCACCATTATTGCCTCAAGATTAAGATCCATGGTTCTCATCCTCTGCACACCTGCGACCGATTTTCAGAGCTGTTCCAGCTCTGGGAAAGATATAGTCTCACCAGTGACCACAAAGTAGCGTTTATCTGTAATGGAGAAAAGGAGGGAGAGAGATGCAAGGAGAAAGGAGGAATGGTGGGGAGGGGAAGAGAGAGAACTAGAAAAACAAGGAGGGAAATGTAAGTGTGAATAGTGGAGGAGAAGAGGGTAAAGGAGATGAAGAGAGCATGTGTAAGAGTGTAGCTGTGAAGATACCAGAAAAAGGGAGAGGAGAGAGAATGCCTGAGGATCTTTTCAGAGCTAACTCTCCAGAGAAGTATGACCTTGAGGTTGTTAATTGCACTCTGAAAAGTTCCCTCTCTGCTGGTGATTTACCAAGAAAATGCCTTGCTGGTTGATGGCTCTCCAGATCCCTTGCAACCCAGAATACAATAGGTTTCCTACTTCACCGGGAGTCACTGAAGGACCCGAATGCCTTGTCTGCAATCATTGGGAAAGTAGAGGAAAAATGACAGTGTGCCATATAGATGGTGGACCTCGGGGGTTTTGTATAACTACATTTCATGGTTCTGTCAGCAGGTCCAGCTGAGTTTATCGAGTAGCTTCTTGCATCGTATTTGTTTACAGCACATTTACTTTGCCTGCATTTCGTCAGATTTTGCACAAAAAATCAATAGGTGTCATTCCATGATTGACCTATTTCCAGTGTAGCTCCAACTCCCAAATGCCCAAAGAAATGGTTTCCTTTATGAATCATTTTATAAATGTGCTGTGTCTCGAGATACAGAGGAAGAAATTGCTCACTGTGGCAGGTTCTGATTTGTTTATGCCATGTTTATGTGTGATTCTATCTTTACTGAATGCTCGGATATCTCTACACATTGTCAGGCTGTGGTCTTAGCAGCTGCTGGACCTGTTCCCTCCTCCAAGGGCTTATGTTTTCTCTATGCAGGAAACAGTCAATTGTAACAAGAGCTGGCGGGGGCAGACCAGTGGAAACGAATGGCTTGGCTTTTGACAAATAGCATTCTGGAGACTAATTGCTAGCAGGGGAAGTGAAGTATAACCTTAGTTGAAGGGGAAATCAAGAGAGTACTTTGCTTATTATTGCAAAACCCCAAAACAACAGATCTGAGAGTTCAAAACCTTCTCTTTTCAGACCGCCAGCAGCCAGCCCTCCCTTCCTAGCGTCAACTGAGGTTACTCATGGTTGTGTAAATGACCAGACCCTTTGCTGGCCCTGCATGATGTTTTTTTTTTCTTTTTTTATATACAAGCCCACAGTTAACACATGTAATTTGATTATGGTAACTGATGACCATTCCACATAGTTGTAAACTGAAACACGCAATCTGGTGGGGCTGCGTAGGACCAACTTCAAAACCAGTTTTTATGCCAAAACCAAGCAGTTTGTTATTATCATTTTTATTGTTGATCAGTGTGTTTGCAGATCACCCAGTTCAGTGTGCTGAGCCAACCATGTGCTCTGCTCTTGGAGCCTGGTGCATCAGCCAACTCACACATGGAACAAGGCCAAAGACAAAAAGAGGCCCAGAGGGACTGTCAATTTATCATTTGTCTTTTGATAAAGTGGCATGGCTCATAATCTGCTTTTTTCCCTCCTGCTTGTAGTTTTGTTTGTCTTTATGGGCATTTCTTACCTTTTTAGAACACTGTTATAGTTCTTACTCCATTTGCACAATGTGTTTGTGTTTGTGGTGAAGGAGGGCGTTCGAGTTTCGAAACAAGAGAAAGGAGGGGAGTAAGGGTTGCATGAGGTTCTCCAGAGAGTGAGTGACAGAGAGAGCCAGGGAAAGAGTGAGAGAGATGCTCAGCACTTGCCAAAGAAAACAGTTTTGCTGGTTTGGATGCCAGTGGAGTCCAAGAACCATGAGATTACCATCTGAAAAGACAGCTCCCATGATCTCTCTCTCTCTTTTTCTCTTTCCCTTTCATTCACTGTCTCATTCTCCTAATCTCAATGTGCTATTATGCAATTCAATGTTGATGTTTTTTTTCCATAGCAATCTACTGAGTCAAATATTCTGATAATCTGATTGGCCTCACTACATACAGCTGAAAATAACTGAAATGTGCTTGTTATTTACATAAAGACGACATTGCCCAACTTGTGTAATTGAGCATTCCTGTTTTTGTGCTTTAATAATGGCTCCCAAAACTCCAAACGTTATGTAATATATCATAATGACATCTTTAGTGGGCAACATTTTCTGAGGACAATGAATCTACTACATTCTTACAATACAAGCAAAATAGCAAATAAATGGGTTAAGAAAAAATTGGAAAGAATGCATTTGTTTGTGGGAAGGTTGTGCTGTAGAATTTTCTGATGTTTGTTACTGGGTCTTTCCAGTGCACTATTGTCTGTAGAAGAAGACTTAGAATAGGGTTGCAGAGGAGATTTCAATAAATGCACATAGTGAGCTCATCATAACAGGCTGCTTCATTGCCCAGGAGCCCTAATAGAAAAAGTCTAAGCTCTGTAACAGCCGGTAGGGACCACCGCAGGGTCCTGACTCTGACTTATGTGGGGTTAAAGGGTCTCTGATCATATCTCGGTACCAGGTGCATTGATGTTTTAAAAGCGATCAGCAAAATCTTAAAATCAATTCTGAGAGTATCAGCTAACCGGTGTAAACATGCTAAGATTAGAGTGATATGATCTAATTTGTGTCAGGGTTGCGCAGTGACTATCATGTGCATCGCTGAAATATCAGACCCGTACTCTAGCTTCCCACTTTTCATCTTTGGTGTCTCGGTATAATATAACTCAGTGTAATAGGACAAAATGAGATCTTCTTTGTCGTGAAGAATAAATGCACAGGAGGGGAAAAAAGCTCCCTCTGTGCTGTAGGGTGTCATTGCGATTTTCGAGCATGAAGGATATTTTTCCAGGGAGCGTGTTGTATTAAACAGTGGCCTATATGGATTACATAAGTATCACACCAATGTTTCCTGGGTCATTCTATCTCTACAAGGTCGTGACAATTGCTGTTGACAAGCGCCTTAAAGAAAGTAGTTTAAACTGGCTTGCTTTGTTTTGCCGGATTCACTGTAATTTACTTTTTTCAAGGCTTGAAAAGCATCTAAATTGATTGTGAATCTTTAATCTCAGTAACAGTTGAGTATTCATGAATCCATCCCACCCTGCTGTTAACTCAGCTTTAGATTTATTACACATAGACTAATCAAAGGAAAAGCCTTCACTCTTTGTCAATATCTGAGGCACACAAGCGAGAGCCACATAGTGTTGGTCTACCAGCTCATTCGACGGGGTCTGGCTCCCAAGAAAACAACCACCTGTGATGCCACGGGAGAGGAATTGTGAGTTTAAATTTATATGCAAATCGGCTCTTTAATTAAGTGCGCTGAATATCCGTTAGGGTGAGTGTGGGAATGGTTAACCATGAATTAGACGGTCCCCTTAAATTCACTGTGATCTCTTGCCAAAGCAATGGACCTTGGCAAGTATGGGTAGGCAATATGTGTGTTATTGTTGTGATCCCAGTTCAGGATTTACATTCACTTTAAAGCAGGAGCTACTTGCAAGTTCACTGGCGTACATCTGGCATACTAATTACAACATTAGTTATTGACAACAGAAAGGATCTCACAACATCAGTACCTTTTTTAAACCTGAAGGTTCACTGCATGCAGTTTAAAAGCCTTCCTCATTGCGTGCTGTTTCTCTTAAAAACGTATTTGACGCTCAAGATGTCCACTGCTGATGACTAGTAGCAGAAGTGACTCATTACGCCCCAGAATTCATTTTGAAGCTATCAGCACAAATCTATTTGCAGTTATTGATGTCATAAATAAACATGGCACAGCTTCTTGGGAGTTTGAACACTCATTATGGCTGTCAGGGAAGCGTGACTAAATGTGTCGATGTGACAGCAATGATGTCACGAATCAACAGATGAATCAATCTAAAGCCTCACAGAAAATGTCACTAATATGCTAATTTGTCGCGCATTGCTGTTGTTGTATCTATACGTTAGTTTTGTGTCCAATCGCTTTTCGCCTCAAAGCCAATGTTTATGTGGCAGTTGGCTCTGTGAGCCCTCTGCTGCTTAGGACCAATCCATAGTCCCCAGCTTTAATGGACTGATGGCACAGAGTGCTGCAGGAAAAGAAAAGCTCTAATTGATTCTATTGACGGATGTGCATTATGGTCATCTACCCATATACGAGGTGGGACTAATTGATGACAGTGGCAAGCTTCTCACATTGTGTCCAAACAGAAGCACTAATGAGGTGATGAGGCTACATATACTCTCTTATAAAGTCAGACCTAAAACTGTGTGGTAAAGTCAGCAGACAGTGTCAATGTAATCTCTTAAATAATTGGAATATGTGTAAAAACCTTTTCACACAGGTTATGCACTGACATAAAGAACAAAACCTCTTGTCTTAATGAACACCCTGATCACTTTTCAGTAGAAGTCACAGCAACAAGTCTTACACTGTCGGCCCTTGTCACATTTCTGCATCACTTTTCACAAGGTGGGAGTCTGAACTGCACCTCATCACATTAACGGATAGACACCCACAAGCGACAGTGATTTGATTTGTGTATGAAGTGATGTAGGGAATAATTCTATCCACATTTCAGCACCAATATTGGTCTAAATATATCAGTGAGAGCGTGGAAGACATGAGCCTCCTGATTCAGTTCATAAGCGACGGTTAAATCGTCTGTTACATAGCGGTCGACCTCAGGTCGAGCGCCGTCACAGCTGTTGGGATGTTTTTATTTTAGTGTTTGTAAAGTGTTACTTTAGACTATCGTCACACATGGACAGAATTTTCATTGTTTAGAAAATCACAGATAAACCAGGCCATTATTTATTTAGACGGTCTGATAAATTTCCAGCTAGTCTAGATTAAATCTTTTGGTTATCGGTGCATCATTATGTATTATACATCACTGGATATATTGTCCAATCCCATGTGTTGTGTGACTCTCCTTCACTTTTCGTGAATACATTTGGATGAAGTCATGAAGACCATTAAAGTAAAAATTAAGTGTCTGAATGACAGAATGCTGTCACTTTGAAACAAGGACTATTGCTAATTCTATGTTGGAAATGTTTTTTTTTCATATTTATTCATATATTGTTTGGACCTTGCTATGTTATTTGATCACTTTGGCTTTATTGTTTTTGTAATAAATTCTAATAAATTTAAATCAGGTAACTTGTTTGGAATAAATCATTGTGTAAATCAATAATTTATGTTTATTACAGACCAATTTTTTGTGTTTTTTGGTAGCATTCAGCCAAATAGAATGTTTAGTTCCTGGTTGTTTTTGCTTAAAAGAATCTTATCTCTTGGACTGTAGAATAAATGCTCCAACAGCAACCAATAAAAGCACAAATCGTGCGTACAAATTATACAGCCTAAGGTTTGTAAATTTGATCATGTTGCACCCCCTACCATAATTTAATATTAATAATCCTGTGCTGACCCTGGCAAAGTTTTGGTTTGGGGCAAAGACATTGTGACACAACGGGGAAGCGACATGCTTCTCAAGTCTAACCCATTAAAAAACAAGCCCAGTCTGCAGAAGTACCCCCTCCCCACGTTATTTCTAATTATGGCCATCAATTTTGAAGCGCCTGTATGTTTTAAATTATTGATATCTGTCAGACTGACAGGGTTTATTAATTAAAATGGAGATGTACTAATTAAGAGCACGGCATGAGGGTGTCATAATTGTAGCCCCCTTTTAATTTGAGTGTCACACATCAGGTTTATCGCAGTTTAGCAGAGTGGCTGCGGTGTGACAAAACGCCAGTGAAGGTAGGGTGGAGATGCCTGTGATTGCGTTGAAGCATATGTGTAGTTCGATGTGCGTTTGTGTGTGTTTACCCTTCACTTGCGCTAATGTCCATCATTTGACACCACTCCAACTTTTCACTTTGCAGACTGCCAGCACCTCCCACTTTACACCAGATGCTATAATGGCTTTCCTTCTTTGTTCATGACAGTTTGCAGGAGAACATTAGTTATTCTTTGTCATAATCTAGGGAGATAAGTGCAAATTAAATTCAATGACAGGCCCATCTAACAACATAACATATCATTTTCTCTCCCATGAGTTGCTCTCCACATATTTTATCTGGGGAGCCCCTTAAATGTACTTTTAATCAAATTGAGACGCTGAACTGGGAAGTGATGTGAAAACTGTTTGGTGTGCTTCAGTAACTTGCCATAATCTTCAACAGGCACACATTCTGAAAGCAAACTATTCCTTGATTCTTTCCATTGGTCCCCCAGATGAGAGTCTGTCATCTTGGAATGAAATGTGGAAAAATGCTGTGAAGAATGGCGTAGGATGGCTTGTTTATTACGGTTCAGTGCATCTGTTTATCAGAGCACTTGTGTATGCATACTCATATTTATGACTTGTATACGTTTTTGCAAGGGCATTTACTCAAACACACACACACATGTTATGGATGTAGTAATTTCACAGGATTAATGTATCATCGCTGCCGTATTACTCACCAGCAGCATCTCTCTTTCTTTCTCACATGCTGGAAGCCTGGCACCCCTCTGAGTCATATCAGGTCAGAACACAGGTGTCTCTGCACTCCTGAAAACTGTTGGGTTGCGTAGCCGTTCAGAGAAATTGCACACATCCCGAGTCCTTCAAACACTGTTTTGACCACCACAATCCAATAGTTTCTGCACTAGTCTAATGAGAGCTGAGTTATTGACCACATAAGGACACAAATTACCTGCTAATTAGCAGCTTGAAACGACAGGACGCACCATCAGCCTGACAGAGAACTGACCTTAAATTCCCAAAGAGCTCTTTATAGTCAAAAGAACACATGTCGAAAACAAATGAGTGAATGTGCGAATCGTAATCAGGCTGTAAAACCATTTAAGGTAGTTTATCAGAACACGCTCCTGTACATTGCACAGTCACAACCTCTAAGAATTAAAGTGGTTCACCAGATTTGTAGATTAAACTGTGCATTTGTGTGATCCTAACTCATGTAATGAATCAAAGCCATGGTGTCTACACAAGTGTTAATTCCCAGATGTGGTATCAACGCACCTTCTGGACTAACAGATGTATAAAAGATATTTACACTGTGGGAGAGGCTATAATGTGTTTAATGTGGTTGCATGTAATTTCACCTTCAACAAGATCATTTTTCACACAAGCGATAGCCATACAAACTTTAAGTTGTGATAATAAGCATGTTTCTGTGCAGATTTGTGTAATTTTTTGGGTTGTTTTTTTTTTGGTACAATGAAGCTTAATGGTGGAAATGTAATTTACTCTACAAGAAGCGAGAAAGCCGTTTGATAGGCAGCATCTCCACTGAGTTTTGTTCGACGCTGTCGAATCAGTCAGATAAGCCAGACATTTAGTCAAAACTACCCCACAGATGTCTTTTTCAACAAAAAGACCGTATGTTGTGAGGAGGGAGCGATAAAGTTAATTGAAAGTTAGCCATTTGCCAATCTGACATCTAAGGACCATCTGCTGAGGCCGATCTACATAAAGTGTTCTCGACTAGGACAACAGTGGAATATCCTTTTACTTCTTAATCCAATAAGGGGCTTCCATGGTCTTTGGTGTCTCCAGTAAGATCTAAAGCTGCGAGTAGGCAGCAGACCAGAACTGTAAATAACAGACCAGTCACTTCCAAGATAAATTGTGAAACGTAATCCATCATCTGTTGGGTTTTTAGTTCACTGACTTGGCCAGAGATACATACAGTTGAGCTTAACAACAAGTAAGAGACACTGTTGACATTCCTGTCTTTTCTTAAATTGAAACTTTGTATTACGAGCTTGTAGAATGACTATAGTTGTACTAAAACAAACATTAGTATTTTAGCATGCCTTTGTGCTATTTTCAACTTTAGCATTTCTGTTTATTCACTTATTTTTGTTCTCAGGACCTTGTGCCTTTCCCTCAGAAATCACTGAAATGCACGAGCCTCCTTTTGTGGTGCTAAAACTTTAAATGTCGGACCCCCAGCTGCATCATAAATGCATCAAATCGCAATTGGCCCTTGCCACACACCACCCAACCTTCAAATGAGATAAAGCTTTGATTGTTGTATCCCCTCTCTGTAGGGGTCCTGTGTAATATTCTCTCTTTTGCACACACTCACTTTCTCTTTGTCTCTCTCTTTTACTCTGCTGTCCTTTGTTCTTCAAAGACATTTGTCATTAGCTCCACTAGCTTCACCTGCAAGCTGGCAGGCAGTGGCATGATTATTGTACACACACACACACACACACACACACACACACACACACACACAACCCCTGAAGGTAAAGGTTAGTTTTTCACAAATCTACTTATCTTCAGGTTGTCCCTTGTCGCTGTACAGAACAGCTTGTAAGTGGGTAAACAGCCAGTAGTGACACTTTTAGCTTTGAGGTAGAACATGAGAGCGTCTTTGTGTGGGTCTCTGTGGGTGGGTGGGGGGGTGTTAATGTTCAGGGTGGTGCTGGAATTCAGAAGACAGCTGGTACAGTTGCCCCCTCAACCCCCATTTGGAGATGTTGTTCAGGCCATCTCCTGTTTTCCTCAGCACACACACACACTTACACCACCCCCACCACCGGAGAGCTCTTAATATCAACAAAACTGCAGTTTGCCCAAACTGTAGATTCATCACCTCCCTGCCTGCCTCCCCCACCCCGCCTCACCTCCTGTCCCCTTCCTGTAAACAATGGGAGCTAGTAGCTTCGGTCACGTGAGCTACCAGCATCTGCAGATGAGGTTGTTATTGTTTTGATTTGGGTTCCACATGCTGAACTTCAGTCCCATGTGTGCTGGAGAGAGAGAGAGAGAGTGTGTGTGTGTGTGTGTGTGTGTGTGTGTGTGTGTGTGTGTGTGTGTGTGTGTGTGTGTGTGTGTGTGTGTGTGTGTGTGTGTGTGTGTGCGTGTGTGCGCGTGCAATCATTTTAAGGGGTTTGGGTCGGGTGGGACTCCGATGTTCAGCCAAGCCAGTGTGCTGTTGAGCTGCACAACTTTGTGTGTGCTTTTGCATGTGCGCCTGAGTGTGTATGTCGTGGTGGATTTGGCAGTATTACCTCACTATGAGCTGAAAATGGATGTGTTTACCAGGGGCTTCTCTCGCTCGCTCTTTCTCTCCCTTCGTCTCTCTTAAGTCTTTTATTTTCTCTCTCACAGCCATTTGAGGCTCACAGCCCTGATGGAGGGAAACATAACACCCCCATTAGACAGACACACCAAAGCATTTTCTGGAGTTTAAGCTGGCAAACATGCACCATGTTACATAGGCACACCCCGCCATATAGCATGCATAATTCATGACCCCCTATTGACATCTATGTAAACATGGGTGCTTCCTCCAGCTTCTCTGTAGTAGGTCTTTGTTGGAGGGTGCGTGGAGTTGAATAAAATACTCCAGATTTACTCAACTTTAACCACACACTCTTTCATCGAGTAAAAACTTCTCTCAAAGAAGCTATTGTTTTTATACCCTCTGCTGACTTTCCCCGTGTTGCATGTCAGTCAGAGTCACAATCCTCCCTCATCTGAATACTGTTGCACTGGGAATACGTCAGATTTGTTGGCCGGTTTTATATGGTAGATCTGAGGTAAATGTTTTTCTGGTTTGTCTTCCTTTATGAGAGAAAATGTCTCACTGATCTTTCATTAAAACAATAACACTGAAAACCTTTATCACTTTTTCCTTCTACCTGTTTATCCACTCCTTTGTCTCTCTTTCTCCCACTTACAATACTCTTTTCCTCTCACTGCCTACTGCTTTCCCTTTCTTTTTTGCTCCCTCCATCTGTATCATTGTTCTCTAATTGCACAGATGAGCTTTCTAATATTGTTTTCCATCCCCTTCCTTTTTTTCTTTTCCCCTCCTGCTTTTACCTCCCCTGACTCTGTATTCTATCTTGCTCTCTCCATCTCTGCTTTCCCGCTCATTTCCCCCTTCGTTCCCCCATGATCTGTGTCTCTCCCACCCTCCCACACTCTACTAGCCCTCCCTCTCTTCCTTTGTCTTCTCTCTCCACTGCCTGCTCTCTGTACATGTGTGTATGTGACTGTGTTTTTCCTCTAACTGACAGAGAGAGATGTTAGCTCGCTGCTGAGCTGTGTGCTGGCGTTGGAGAACAGGCAGTGGTGGCTAACTTACACGAGCGTGTAACGACGAACGCAGCGAGACACATATACAAGTTGTTTGTCTGAGTTTTCTCTGACAAACAGCTGTCAAATTTCACCGCCAAAACATCCTCAAATTTTGAAATCTGCCCGCACACTTCTGAGAATTTGCTGCAGTCTTCTGTCCACTTTCTGTAATTAAATTCAAAAAAGCTGTAATTAATAAGTTAGACAAATTGACATGCAGTATACTGAACATGCATGCAGATTCTATACCCACAGAGTGCACACCCACGTGCACATTTCCAATTAAGTATGCAAATATGTCAATCATTTGCAGTTAACCCCCGCAGGAAAGGTTAATGATCCCCCATTTCTAGCTGATTATGATATCACAGACAGACACACAGCCAAGTGGCATTCTCTACTCTGTTATATTTCATGATATTTGCAGCCTAAGTTTGTTTTGTTTACCTTTTGACTGCAGACTGTTGTGAGCAAAAACATGCAGCATAGAGTTGAATGCAAAGTGACAATTGGCACGTTTGCTGGCTGAAGCTGTCCATCAATTTGCTGCCTCGCTTGCGGCTGCTTGGAGCGTTAGTGCTGAAGACGTGAGCGGCATACCGGCGCATACACAGGTGGTGGGACTGAAGCTCAGAAGTCCAGACCCCTTTATGTAGCTGAAGGGTTTTACTCTCTGCAGTTTTTGTTCATGCTTATGTTTGGCGGCACATTTTGCAAACCCCTTTGTTTGTTGAAGTCACTCAACACACCAAGATGCAGACTACACTTTGAAGAATGCTGACGTCTTCCACATTTAAAGAGCAATCAATGATGCAACTGTAATGTGAAGCATTTATATTTGTTTGTACAACCTATTGATTCTCATGCAACCTGCTGTTTCTGCCAGCATCCCTGTTTCTATGTCTTCTTTTGTGTTCTTTTTAGACACTAAAAGTAAAGAGCACGGTTTTAAGAAATAATGCAATGAATAGTCACAACATACAGAGTGCAGTAAATTTAATCGATATTTGTTGTGACCACCCTTTGCCTTTGCGCCAATTCTCCAAGGTACACATGTGCAGAGTTTTTTTCCTGTCAGACAGAGGGGTAATTTGCACCGCAGACAATTTCAATAATTACAGTTTTGTGTCCCCACCCCTCAGTTAACAGTTTGACTGAAACTCGGCAACCGTTCTTTAGCGCCTGTGCACAGGCTGTCCTCTTCAAATGGTAGAACTTGTGCTTATAGCGATGCTAGATTTGAACAAAAATAAAAAGGATTGTCTGTATGTCTGTTCAAACTTGATCAGATTTTCAGACAGGTTAATCTATTACATATACATGAAGTTTCAAAAGAATTTGTATGTTAATCTAAAGAGAAGTTTCGATTGGAGTTGGAAAACAATGTACAGAATTAGCTTTTTTATAAATGTGAGCGGTGATGCATCCATAAGGATCTATATGGTAGAATGGAGCGGAGGATTCTTTGTGTGGACTTGTTGACATGATTGAGAAGGATGAAGGAAGGGGTGGGCTCTCTCCCTCACTCTCTCTCCTGCTCTTTTCTCTGGTCTTTCTAGCTCCCTCTGCCCTCTCCCTTTGTGTTTTCATTTTTTTTTTGTCGTGGCTGCCTCTTCACGGTCGGTGTCACATCCTCACACCACACAGCAGTAAATTAATCAGAGATGATGCTCGCTGATGGAGACCTTCCCCCCCAAACACAGCCATCCCCTTTCATACTGATTTTTCTTTCTCGCAAACATCGTTTTTATTGCCGAGAAAAAATTCAGCCCAAAGGTCATTCAAACATGTTTATGACTTGTATTGATTGTCTCACTGCTAATGAGGGATGTTTTTCTGCCCTTTTCCAATTAGGGTGCCAATGGGCAACACTTTCACTCGCTGCTTCTTCATAACAAACATTACGGTACAGTAGACCTAGGAGTGTGACGAAGGACTTGGCTGGAAAAGCACATCTCTGTTAACTTTTCCTGGATGAAAAATAATGCACAGTTAACAAATGCATAGTGGATGAAGAGGAGAAGACTGAGAAGGGGACAGCGGTGAAAGTAAAGGGGGAGGGGTGTGAGTAAAAGGCCTTTAGGTAAATGTTGGCGGGCAGATCCTTTGTCCTGCCTGGAGGCTCCGTGAAGCGATTGGACCGGCTGATAGGCCTTTTATAATGCTCTCCATCAGCTCAATCTCCAGAGGTTTTATGAGCACCTTCAGCAAACACACAGCCTCTCACGTGCACGCCGGCACACACACACACACACACACACACGCACGCACGCACGCACGCACGCACGCACGCACGCACGCACACACACACACACACACACACACACACACACACACACACACACACGGACACGGCTAACCCCCTCCTTCAAAGTGTAATTGGGAAAGGGGCCCCTTCCTCCAGTGTGTGTATCGCTCTCCTGGGAGCTGAAGGGCTGGAGGTGTGTGTGGAAGTGTGGGCGTGTGTCTATCTGCCGCTGCGGTTACAGCCAAGGTGTTTATAATCAAGCTCAGCAGTGATAAAAGGGTGCTTGTGTGTGTTTATGTCCGTGGTTTATGGCACTTATTGGCAGGTTGTGTGTGTGTGTACGTGTGTGTCAGGAGGGCAGGTGGAGAGAAAGGAAGACTCGGGGGCTAAACTCATGCTGCTCTTACAACCCCTATTATCACCGCCGCCCTCGTCATCAAACACTGTAACGGACACGCGACCACGCAGGCACTGAGGTGAAAGGTAGCTGGAGGAGAGGATTTCCTCGGTGCTCGAACGAAGAACGGGTGAAGAAGGAAATGGGACTAAGGTAGTGTCATTTCATAAGCCTGCAAAGAATGATTTTGATTAAACGAATGACTAGCAAACAGGTAGTTTGTAACTGCTTGTATTTGAGCTAACGGTGATAACTTATTACTGTCTTGCAACTACAGGGATTGTGTGTTGAGCTCTGAGCGATACCAAAATTTGGGTGACCTACACTCTGTACGGTGCATCCTGTGCAAATTTACAACTGAAGTTGGAACTGCTGCTCCGCTAACCTGCTTTGACCACCTGTGTTTGTGCATAAAAACCTGCGTGTTGATATCTTAGAGGCCACCTGTGTTTTTGGTAATCTTTTTGTATATAGTAGTTATGTAAATTCCCATGTGTCATAGCTGTTAATGTCCCAGTTATGGCACAATAGATGTATATCCTAAAATGCTACAATTAAAACATTTTTGTTTTGCAGCTTATACCACACGTGTTGGTTTGGCGTCGGGGCTCCCTTTGAACCATGCCTGTCAAGTAATTCAGTCACTAGCTAATAAGTTGCCGGAGTCAGGACGCCGTTGATGTTAACACAAATAAATCACGCCGATACCACAGCTGCAGTAAGGACATAACAGAGCCACAGAGATAAATAGACATCCTCTGATGTTTGCTTTCTTCACTACATCTCTGCTCTTCATTTACTCCGTTTCTGACACAGAGTTAAGATGCTTCATTCCTCTGCCTTCATCCTTTTGTTTACTCCAAGGCTGCATCATATGGATGGATGACAGTGTTGATCCATGAGGAGAGAGGCATATAGGTGGGAGATAGAGAAAAGAGAGGAGGGGGGTTGAGGGAGCACCAGGCAGAAAGAAAGAATGAAAGAAAGGATGAAGAGTGAAGAGCTGGCAGAGAATATTTACCAGCCAGAGCCGCTCAGGAGGTCGTCATGAGTCTTGTAGCTGCTGCCTTTGTTCGCTGAAGACTCTCCCGCTCTGACTTTCACCCACATTCATATACGTCCGCTCTGGCTGCACGTGCGCACATCCGAGAGGGAACGTAAACATTTCATAGAAAGTGACACATTTGCTCGCTCACACATACACACACATTGTCACATGCAGACACACACGAGGCCAAATGAGTAGCTTGGAGCTGTGAGATCCAGTGTATTCCCTCTGCTCATTAGGGCATACAGCAACATCAATTCAGGGAAAGCCCATCTCTGTGTACCGTGTGTGTGTGTGTGTGTGTGTGTGTGTGTGTGTGTGTGTGTGTGTGTGTGTGTGTGTGTGTGTGTGTGTGTGTGTGTGTGTGTGTGTGTGTGTGTGTGTGTGTGTGTGTGTGTGTCACAATGGGTTACCCTGCTCCCACCTCCTATTCTTCTTTCTTCTTCCATTGCCCTCATCATTGCACTTTGCATTTAAATGCGTCTCCATCATTACACCTATTACACCCATTGTTATCCCTGTATCATTAGGAATATGAAAGTCTTTTTTTTTAACACTGCCTCAAGGGTTTTGTGTATATTTTTATTTGTGACATTGTTTACCTGAAATTTATTCTGCCTTGTTGTTCCTTTTTGGTTGTTTTTCTTTTTGTAAAATATGTATATTTCTGTTTTATTGTACAAGTTAAAATAGAGGCAGGCAGAAAATGAGGTGAGAGAAAATGACTTGCAGCTGGGGATGTTACTGATTGCCTGGTCAGCATCACAAACCCCATGTGGCTAGTTTTGAGCTGGTGCTTAATGTGCTGCCAGAACTGGCAGACAGGACACGATATGGCATAGCTCAGAGTCTCCTAATGTTAAGAGTCATTGATAATCCAGATAATGTCTGTGTGCAGCTTATTGACAGCAGGTTGCCGTGATATCTGGGTGCACAAGTTCATGCTGCAAACGGAGCCAAATAACAGCTTTGGGAGAGTAGTTGTCTGGTGTCTTAAAAGAAAAGACAAGACTGCATTTGTTGTTCATGTTTCACAGCAACAAGTTTGTCAAGGTGCTTATTTGATTCAAGTGTAGATTCAGTTAT
This sequence comes from Amphiprion ocellaris, assembly GCF_022539595.1. Lineage (NCBI taxonomy): Eukaryota > Metazoa > Chordata > Actinopteri > Pomacentridae > Amphiprion > Amphiprion ocellaris. The sequence continues at coordinate 8,258,928 of NC_072780.1, forward strand.
GAGGAAACCATGCTGAGATGCAATGATAGCACTGTCACTGCCACCAGGGATTACTTCAGTACATGCATACACAAGTGAATACCAAAAAAAAATAAAAAATAAAAACAAAGCAGTGGAAAAACAAGAGGGCTCGTATCTGAACTGAAACAGAAGTCATGCACTGTTAAAAAAAAAAAAAAGATAAATAAATAAAAAAAATAAAAATGCTACAGGCAACAGTACCAGAAAAAGGATATTGAATAACGGGGGAGACTGTAATATTAAAAATAAAAAGCAGCAACTACCTGTAAAATAGTAATACTTTTAATGAATTTGAATAAAGTAAAATTGTGAAATATTACCTTATCTATCTAAATTAATACTTTTATAATTTTAGTAGGTATTATCTGTAATTTCACAGAATAGCGAAAATATAAAAGGAAAAAAAACTTTAAATTATTCACTGTATTTTTTGTATCAAATGACAGCATATATATAAAATAATGATATTTTTTGCTCATTTAAATAGAGTAAAATTAGTTTCATTTTTGGTTGAAGAATAAAAGAACAAATTATTAGTAAAAATCCAGATTTTAGATGTGGATTTAGGGTTGGTATCAGTGTTGCGAAGGGAGAAGTATAAGATCAATGAGTGAATGAATGTGTAATTAAATATAAAAACGAGGCAAAACCTGGTCTGCATGCTTCAGGCAGAAATATATCTTTTGTTTACCAAGTGTGTCTTCAACCTGCTGTTCTCTCCTGTTAGTTGTTTGTATGTTTGGCCCAGAGGCTGGCACACATAAGTGGAACCTCTCCAACCTATAGCACCAATCTGGGGCAAAACCACCCAATGAGTGTATGTGTGTGTTCAGTCTCATCCTGAAGGCTTGGATGTATGTAGGGACCTCAACCTATCGTGCAAATCTAGGACACCGTTCTGAAGTGTGCATGTGTGTCAATCAAAAGGCACATTAAAAGGTGAAGTGCAGCCAAGAGAGCAAGTGATCATTTCCTCTCATTTCCGTCGCTCAAGGGGTTAACTGTCTTTGTGGATGTGAAATGAGAGCAAATCAGGACTTATATACATCAACCTGACGCACACGTACACACATTTATTCTCTGAAGGCTTAGCTCTCTACCCTGCAGCACTTTTCCCCCCGCAAACACGTGCACACACTACCTGAAAACAGTCTTCTTTCATACGCTTAACCATCCCTGCATCTGAGCCATTAATGCGTTGCTATGCGCAGTCTGGCTCCCCTTTTCTCCTGACATGTCTATGTTTGAGTTCAGCGGTAATCTGTTCACACGAAATTGTTTGACACCGGGTCATAAACAAAACAGTTCTGCATGACTCTTTTCATATTCACCATTTTATGAGGAAAGTGAAAGGAGAAATAGAAACTGATAAGGAATATTGACAAATTTTATGGAGCTTAGTTAATTTTTCAAGCATGAAGTCAATTTATTTAACAGGGAAAGCTTATCCCCAGTTTGTGCCAGTAATGTGTTACCATACTTGTGAGATACCGTCCATATCTCTGATTACAAATGGCCAGCAGTGCTTGAAAAACTCCAAAGGCCCATTTACATTTGATGCTGTTCTGAAAGTATTTCCATAATCCTCAATGACTCTTCTCTACTGAGTAAGTTGCAAAAGTGCCTTTGTTCAATTTATACAACACAAAGCAAAACGGAAACATTTAATTATGTTTTGTATTCGTCTATAATGATTACTTTCTCTTATCTTTGCACAAAATAATGCACTCATATTTTTTTGTTCTGTACTTTTAGCAGGTAGAAGATCTCGTCACAGCTTAGAAAATGGTTTATATTTTTGGGGGGTGTGTGGGTTGTATAGCACTCAATATTTTTTTTCTGTCAAATATTTCTTGGAGATAGAAATATTTCTTAGAAATGATTTCTATTTCTAAGAAATTGATGCAATGCTCATGAGAGGCACAAACAATGGCTTAAATTAAAACTGCTGCTTAGCACTTGTGGCAGTCATAACAAATCTACAACCAACAGAAAAGGTTCTTGTCTTATAAATCAGCAGTGAAAGGCATCTGAACGTCCTTCAGATATTTTAATAAGTAGTTTATAAGGCCCCGCTGACTTGTTGAGTCCCTGTGAGTGTGTCAGTGCAGCTCAAAGGCAGACTGTCTGGTCCAGATACTGTTAATATCATTACGTTTCAAGCAGTCAAAATGAAAAAAAGAAGCCTGAGGGTGTTTTAAAGCACATTTATATGTAGACTTGTCAAACTGTTATATCTAAGTGCAAGTAATTGTGTCTGTCTTGTGCATATGTATCTGTTTACATGTATGATCTAATTTGCACTGTTGCGTGTGCATGGGTGTGAGCTTAGTCATTGTCTGTGTGCATGTGTGTGTGTGTGTGCACGTGTGTGGTTCTCCCAGTGGTGTGTTGTGTAAATGCTTATTTGATTCAAGTAAACTAGGCTAAAGAGCAGCACAGAGGAGGGAGGTTGTTTTGTTGCCAGTGCCTTCTGTGATAAAGATCTGCTGTTTTCCAAGACGGAATGAGAAAGAGAGACAGAAAAGCACACATTGTCTACCTGTAGTGAATTGTATGTGTGTCTCGGCAGGTCAGTGTTAACTTATTTGCACCTTTACTGCATGAAACATATCTGCAATCGATGCATTGGAGACAGAAACGAACAAAGGCGAAGTTAAACAGACATAGATAAGCAGATAAAAACCTGCTCTGTTGATCTGCAAATAAGTCTGCTGTACAGCTGTGACTGTCTGTCTGCAGACACATGAGGAAGTAACACACATAGGCACACAGAGGGTCTTTGGCTCCATGCCCGGCTAATGTACGCCACACCCTGCTTTTCTCTTACCAGAGGGCTTTAACTATTAGAAAAGTGTGTCTGATTGTGCGCTTGTTGTTCAAGAAGGGGGAACTCGCAGACAGTGTTTCCATCTGCACCTACTGTCATGTGTAAAAGTGACTGTTTACTGTTCTATAAGCGTGACTTTGTGACTCATTTGAGTGTGTTGGGAGGGTGGATAGAGAGAGAGAGAGGCAGGCAACTAAAACATGCTAATGCGTAATCAACTAATTAGCTGCTAGCGAATGCCAATGATTAGACACGGTGTGGCTCTCAGCAATAATATTGTTGAGTCCTAATGAGTTCATCTCCTCTAATCAACGCACGACCATCTCTGTACATTCGAAAAGCAAATCTCCATACAGTCGACACATGATTGTGTGCAAGAACTTATGAAAATGGTGGCGTTGCAGTTGGGTGTGCACAGGTGGTTTGCTCAGGAAATGGATGGAAAAAAGACTCTTAACATATTTAATATTTCAGATTCCCTTCCAGAAACACAAAAAACACTTTGTTCTGTCCCTGGAGAGTTTATTAAGGAAAGTCGGCCAGTGCCTTGTGTTTCGTAATGTCTGCAGAACAGCCTGTGTTCTTCCGGTTTGATTGATATTAATCGTGCAAAGCAATTTCTTGAACGTGGTCCTGTTTCTGTCTTTGATCTTGAGAACTTTGAAAGTCAGCAGTCACTCATAATGATGTCTTCATTGCCCTCGCTTCACCAACCAAAGTGAATTCTAGCAGCTTCGCATCAGAACAACCTTCTGAGGATTCACTGTCTTTATATTAATTTCTAAAGCAGAGAAGACAGCAAGAAGTCACCTCATTCCATCTTTGTGATTTTGTAGTTTTATGTGTCATGTAATGCAGCATGTCAGTGAAAGATTACAACATAATGATACTGTTTATTTAAAATCATGACTAAATGTAATAAACTGAGGTAAACAGCAGTGTGAGCATAATGACGCTATCACAGCTTAATATCCCATTGTGTGATCTTAATTACAGAGTTAAGAGGAAATTTTATCCTGAAATTGTTCTCCGGTTATGTCTCACAGTTCAGTCCAGGCTTTTCATTATGATCATGTTCCTCCAAATCTAGACACAAGAGGGTTGTTAAATCATTATAAAAATCAATTCTCCATGCAGGAGATAAGTTTGTCCTATTATATGTTGTAATTTAAAACCATCTGCTTTTCAAATGTTTCCAATGTGATGTATCAGTTGTGAATGAGGGTATCTTGACATTTCGAGGAAAAGGGGCCCATTTTTCAGCAGTGGAAGAACTCTGATCTGGACGACAGTTCACTTTAAAGCTCGTGTTACAGTGAATCAGATGAAGGTTTGGCACTACGACTCAAAAAGCCGAAGCAGACTCTATGCAGGGAAAGATGCCCATGGCTCCTATTTCAACATGCTGGCTTCCAGGCCAGTGCATATGTTGTTATGGCTAGGAAGATGACTTGGTCCTTGGAGTATATATCTGTATGTGTGGCTCCCAGAACAGATGTGCAGTTCAGAAACATTGAAAAACCATCTCGTGTGTGTATCTGCATGTGCTCATTATTGATGGCATAACAGATATCTTGATTTTGATACTTCTTCTTCCCTAATTTCAAAAACAAAGTTTGACTGTGATACCAGGTTGACCAAGTAGACAACCAGATTTCAAAAAAAAGAAAAAATGTAGGGTTGTATTAAGCAATCATTCTGTCT